>NW_027068410.1:0-4060 GCF_032884065.1 Artemia franciscana
GACCAGTGCTTAAATATAGCAATGGTTATTGGGAAGTGTACAGGCGTTTTCAGGAGGAATTTTTGGCTGGGGGAGGGGATGAGAAGAGGGGGATATACAGGGGGAACTTTGGGTCGTTCTTAATGAATTGGGACAAAATTTAAGATTTAGTGTAAAGAGAGAGGTACTGACGAGGGGGCGAACCCTCTCATATGTGTAATAAAAACATGAGAATAAAAAATTCTTTACGTAAGCTAATTTATAAGTTACGTATATCTTTTACTAATAAAAAGATTCGTAAAAAATTAAAACTTCAAGTTGCCTTTTTAATTAACCAAGAAATTGGAGGGCAACTAGGCTCCCTCCCCCGCTCTTTTTTTCTCAAAATCATTCGATCAAAATTATGAGAAAGCCATTTAGCCAAAAATAAAATAAAATATGCAAATTTCGTTTTAATTATTCCTCTGCAGAGAGCCAAAATCAAAACATGCATTGATTCAAAAACGTTCAGAAATTAAATAAAAAAACAAGCTTTTTCAACTGAAAGTAAGGAGCGACATTAAAACTTAAAACGAACAGAAATTACTTCGTATACGAAAGGGGCTGCTTCCTCATCAACCCCCCGCTCTTTACGCTAAAGTTTTTACTGTTTTAAAAGAATAGTTGAGAAAAAGATTCAAACTTTAGCGTAAAGAGCGGGGCGTTGATGATGAAGCAGCCCCTTTCATATACGAAGTAATAGATAAAAGACACCACCATTATTACTTCCGCGAAAACAGAAGATGAGGTTCGCAAAAATATAAAGGAACTGTTCGAGACATTTCTAATTTCGTTGGATGCTAACTATCTTGCCCTAAATGTTTCTAAATTTTGTTTTTTAGTTTTTTCTCGTTTATCTCAGGCTTGTCTCCAACTATCAAAAATCCATATATCCAAAGGTTTTATTAGTAGCCGACAGGATGACCATGTCCATAGGTATCCTGTTAGACGAAAATGTATCTATTAAGTACAATATTGACTTGATTAAAATGACGGTTTTTTCCTGGACCAATTCTAAAAATCCTATTTCACAGCTTAAATTCTTTTATGTTTCTTTTTGTCCAGTTGTATGGATGTCGACTTTCCTAAATCGGATGTCTTTTCTAAAATCGTTTTCAAACACTTAAAATAAAGCTATAAAGCTTACCTAGGATGTAAATTGCTCGGCATCTAAACCCCTACTTGATATTGAAAAACTTTATATTCTATCCTGTGCGTCTTTTGCTTTTCTTCAGTTACTTGGATGATATTCCTAGGTCCCTTAGATTTACGTCTTCTTTTTTATCTGATCGGTCAAACTATCAGCTCTGTAGTTCCCTAAATATTCAGATTCCACCTACACCAGCAGTAAGTTCCAATTTTCATCTTTTTGTTGGGTGTCGTCTGATATAGAACACTCTTTTCGATCCGGCTCGAGAATACTACTCGTTTAGCACCTTCAAAATACTTGTAAAGTTCTAAGTTCTGAGTTATTTATTTAACAATAAATTTCATAAGTAAAAAACTACTTCAACACAATCTCCCCCATAAGGCTAAATGGCCGAGAAAGAACAAGAGAGAAAAATACCAACACAAAGAATATAAACAAAATCCCAAAAAAATACACCATTTAAAAAAAAAAGAAAGATTGACAAGTCTCGTGAGGGCAGAAACGATGAAAGGAAGAATTAACTTGACAACTTTAGTCAGAATATGGTCTGGGCCAGAAGATGAAGAACCCTCAAACCATTGACAATTCTGTCTATTTCAGCTTCAGAGACGGATTCCAACAACATTGATTTAGTACAAGGTGGTCAAAGATAACCCCTTAAATCAGGTAGAGAAGAAGAACGACTTACAGAAGTAAACACATCTTTAACTTTTAGTGAGCCTGACGAAGTGCTAGTTGTCGTATGGTAATCAAGTGCTCACTTTTAAAGCGTCAAACGCTAAAGTAAAAAAAAATGTGAAGTTTCAAGTGCTAGTTGTTGTACGGTAATCAAGTGTTAACTCGTAAAGCAATGTGACTAATTTGAGGATTGTGACCTATGGCAGTTAAAGCAGTCACCTGTTCTGTCTGAAGCGCGAACAGAGTATCCCAACCCCTCTCATGTCATTATGTTTAAGAACTTTCCTAAGGAGTTGAATGACCCCGTGCACTGAAAAATGTACATGGAGTCATAATGCTGTTATAATGCTGGTATAAAAAAGGGGAAAGCTTTCGGACCCGTGTTCTTGCTTTAGGCCTATTACAGTGTCATCAATACAAAATTTTTGAGTTATAAGCTATTGATGTTATATCTGATAAGTGTCATATACCTGACAACCCATTTGTCGTCAAGAAAAGAGAAGGCTGTGACCATGCTCACCATTTTATTGCCAATTTACTTCCATATGTTCATGAAAATAATAAGGAATTATATGTTTCCTGGGTTAGACGCATCAAGAACCTTCGACTTAGGTGTACGTTCGCCTTTCTCTTTGAAGGCTTGTAAGCTTGGAGTTAATACTTCTCCCATTAAAGCAATACATAACATTTATAAAAGCTAAATGGCAGAGTTAAAGTCACCGTTTCACCTTGTGAGACGGAGCTTTATTTCCAGCAAAAAAAGTATTAGGCAGGGCGATGTTTCTTCTCCACCTCTGTTTAACAATACTGTTATTGTGCCACAAGAGAAAGTGCCAACCATATGTATTTTTAAGGCTATGTTTTCAAGCTAACTATGAAGACAGTATTCTCGATATCAGGTGAGCAGCGTTTGAAATTGGGAAAAAATCTTCAATAGTGAGTATAAACGTGTTGGTTTTCGACTTAACGGAAGCAATAATGTTTAACTGCCTTTCACCTTGTCCAAAAAATGTTCAGCTGGGTAAAAACGTTATTCAAGCACAAAATACAATGGGATACTTTGATGTACCGATTAGGTCAGATTTTCACTCCAAGTGTCAGTTTCCGAAATAATTTTTTACCAGAGGTTCTCGGAAAGTGTACGGTTTACGAGTTGCATTAAATTTCAAAATAAGCACCGTGTCCTAAGTAGTGTTTATATTGCATTGATTGTACAACAATTGCTTGCCCTTGTACCATTTTGGTCTCTTATTACTACTTCGGATATTAAGGATATACGGAAGTGTTTTTATAAGCATACGAAATATTTGCAACGCCTGAAACTCTGGACTAACAATAGCTCCATATCGGTACAATACAGATTTGGTTGTACACTGTCCACGGTGTAGAAACGATATGAGAGATATTGGAAGCAGACTATTGGTGAAAGAACCCATAAGATTAAGTTTGATGATCATGTGTTTATTCCATTGCAAGATTAATCACGTTTGTAATTTATTTATTTTTTTTTTTTTTGTCAGTTCTGCCTTGAATTGATTTTGTTGAACAAATCAAATGGTTATTAACAACATTTAAGAGGGATTACGCTGAATCTAATGGTGCGCTTTCCATTAAGGTTCTATCACAATTAGGGGGTATTTTCTCCTCTTTTTAAAATAAGACAAATTTTATCAGGTTCCTAATTTATATTAGGCGAGATTAAACTTAACGAAACTTGTATATTGGAAATCACCATAATATCAATTTCTTTTGATGTATGCATTGATATCAAAATCCCATTTTTCAGAGTTTCGGTTACTATTGAGCCGAGTCGCTTCTCACTTACAGTTGGTTACCAAAAACGGTTTTAAATTGACAATATAAATACATTAAAATAAGATTTTTTCATAATTTTCTTAAAGCTAAATATTATACTGAAAGAAAGCCTTTCCTTCTGTAGTCGCTCGGAGCAGTTGAATATGAAATAGTTGTTTCTACCGTTGTATAATCTGTTTGTGTGATTGTTGGTGGTTGTTGTGTTGTTGGTATTAAAACAGGCATTTCACATAATATCGGTCGTAGCTCAGAACATGGACTGTCTCGCCATTTGAACTGCACTGTAAACCATTCATCTTCATGTCCAACGAAATGAGCACAATCACTTCCACTGACGCCATATGAAGGTGAACCATCGTTCCAGCTTGTGAAGTCCAACTCACTTCCATCTACCCACTC
>NW_027068411.1:0-4050 GCF_032884065.1 Artemia franciscana
ACGCCGGGGGGGCACAGGGAGATATATAAGTAATGACGGCGACACGGGGAATCGTCGATTAGCAATCACCATCAACAAAGCTCAAGGGCAATCATTAGAATCATGAGGTATAGATCTGAATACTTGTGTCCCTGTGTCCCGGTCGTCATTTATATTCCCTTTGTCCTGGTCGTCATTTGTGTCCCAGTGTCCCAGTCTGTAATTACTCTTTGAGTGTCCCGGTCGTCATTTATATTCCCTGTGTCCCGGTCGTCATTTGTGTCCCGGTGTCTTGGTCTGTATATACATTTGTTTTTCAATTGGTATATGATGAAATAAATTTTTGTGTTTTTCCCCTTTTTTTTTTAGTTTTTTTTTGGTTATTACCTTTTTTTTAGTTTTTTTAGTTTTTTATCTTTTCTTTTTATTTTATTTTTTTTGTGCTTGAGCTTCGGTTTTGGAAGCTATTTTTTTAAGCAGCTTTTTTTTAGCAGCTTCCTTGACTGTTGCCATTGTAGGTTCGTGCCACCCTAACATCTAGTTGGTTCGGGCGCTTCCTGTGTCCCGGTGTCCCGGTCGTCATTTGTGTCCCGGTGTCCCGGTCTGTATATACACTCGTTTTTGAATTGGTCTTTTTTTTTAGTTTTTAGTTTTTACCTTTTTTTAGTTATTTTAGTTATACCTAATGATTTTAATGATTACCCCGTCGTCATTTATATATCCTCCTGTGCCCCCCAGCGTCCCTGTTGCAGTTGTGTCCCGGTCATCATTTATATTCCCTGCGTCCCGGTCGTCATTTGTGTCCCGGTCTGTATATACATTCGTTTTTGAATCGGTAAATGATGAAATAATTTTTTTGTTTTTCCCCTTTTTTCTTTTTAGTTTTTTTGTAGTTTTTACCTTTTTTTTAGTTTTTTTTTTTACTTATGTCCTTCATTTATATGTCGTCGTTTATATTGTATGTCGTTGTTTTTATGTCGTCTTCACTTATGTCGTCATTTATACTCCCTGTGTCCCGGTCGTAATCAATTCCCAATTTGATTAGTATTTGCAATCACCATCAACAAAGCTCAAGGGCAATCATTAGAATCATGAGGTATAACTAAAAAAACTAAAAAAAAGGTAAAAAACTAAAACCTAAAAAAAAGACCAATTCAAAAACGAATGTATATACAGACCGGGACACCGGGACACAAATGACGACCGGGACACAAGGAATATAAATGACGCCCCAGACCCTCAAAGAGAAATCACAGACTGGGAAACCGGGACACAAATGACGACCGGGACACAGGGAATATAAATGACGACCGGGACACAGGGTCACAACTACAACGGGGACGCCGGGGGGCACAGGGGGATATATAAGTAACGACGGCGACACGGGGAATCGTCGATTAGCAATCACCATCAACAAAGCTCAAGGGCAATCATTAGAATCATGAGCTATAGATCTGAATACGTCTGTCCCTGTGTCTCGGTCGTCATTTATGTTCCCTGTGTCCTGGTCGTCATTTGTGTCCCGGTGTCCCAGTCTGTAATTTCTCTTTGAGTGTCCCGGTCATCATTTATATTCCCTGTGTCCCGGTCGTCATTTGTGTCCCGGTGTCTTGGTCTGTATATACATTTGTTTTTCAATTGGTATATGATGAAATAAATTTTTGTGTTTTTCCCCTTTTTTTCTTTTTAGTTTTTTTTTGGTTTTTACCTTTTTTTTTAGTTTTTTTAGTTTTTTCTCTTTTCTTTTTATTTTTTTTTGTGCTGGAGCTTCAGTTTTGGAAGCTATTTTTTTAAGCAGCTTTTTTTAGCAGCTTCCTTGACTGTTGCCATTGTGGGTTCGCGCCACCCTAACATCTAGTTGGTTCGGGCGCTTCCTGTGTCCCGGTCGTCATTTGTGTCCCGGTGTCCCGGTCTGTATATACACTCGTTTTTGAATTGGTCTTTTTTTTTAGTTTTTAGTTTATTACCTTTTTTATTTTTTTAGTTATACCTAATGATTTTAATGATTGCCCCGTCGTCATTTATATATCCCCCTGTGCCCCCCAGCGTCCCTGTTGCAGTTGTGTCCCGGTCATCATTTATATTCCCTGCGTCCCGGTCGTCATTTGTGTCCCGGTCTGTATATACATTTGTTTTTAATTGGTAAATGATGAAATAATTTTTTGGCAATCATTAGAATCATGAGGTATAACTAAAAAAACTAAAAAAAAAGGTAAAAAACTAAAACCTAAAACAAAGACCAATTCAAAAACGAATGTATATACAGACCGGGACACCGGGACACAAATGACGACCGGGACATAAGGAATATAAATGACGCCCCAAACCCTCAAAGAGAAATCACAGACTGGGACACCAGAACACAAATGACGACCGGGACACAGGGAATATAAATGACGACCGGGACACAGGGTCACAACTACAACGGGGACGCCGGGGGGCACAGGGGGATATATAAGTAACGACGGCGACACGAGGAATCGTCGATTAGCAATCACCATCAACAAGGCTCAAGGGCAATCATTAGAATCATGAGGTATAGATCTGAATACGGATTGTTTTCCCATGGACTATTATATTTTGTATGTTCAAGAGTCGATAAACCTGACAATCTATTTATATGCACAGACAATGGGACAGCGAAGAATGTTGTATATTCGCAAGTTTTACGTAGTTAAAATATATATATATATATATATATATATATATATATATATATATATATATATATATATATATATATATATATATATATATATATATATATATATATCTATCTATATTCACAGGTGGGACATAGGGACACAACTACAATGGCGCGTAACTAATATGGCGCGTAACGACTTACGCGCTAATATAAGTAACGACGGCGACAAGGGGAATCGTCGATTAGCAATCACCATCAACAAAGCTCAAGGGCAATCATTAGAATCATGAGGTATAGATCTGAATACTTGTGTCCCTGTGTCCCGGTCGTCATTTATATTCCCTTTGTCCTGGTCGTCATTTGTGTCCCGGTGTCCCAGTCTGTAATTACTCTTTGAGTGTCCCGGTCGTCATTTATATTCCCTGTGTCCCGGTCGTCATTTGTGTCCCGGTGTCTTGGTCTGTATATACATTTGTTTTTCAATTGGTATATGATGAAATAAATTTTTGTGTTTTTTCCCCTTTTTTTTAGTTTTTTTTTTGGTTATTACCTTTTTTTTAGTTTTTTTAGTTTTTTATCTTTTCTTTTTATTTTATTTTTTTTGTGCTTGAGCTTCGGTTTTGGAAGCTATTTTTTTAAGCAGCTTTTTTTTAGCAGCTTCCTTGACTGTTGCCATTGTAGGTTCGTGCCACCCTAACATCTAGTTGGTTCGGGCGCTTCCTGTGTCCCGGTGTCCCGGTCGTCATTTGTGTCCCGGTGTCCCGGTCTGTATATACACTCGTTTTTGAATTGGTCTTTTTTTTTAGTTTTTAGTTTTTACCTTTTTTTAGTTATTTTAGTTATACCTAATGATTTTAATGATTGCCCCGTCGTCATTTATATATCCTCCTGTGCCCCCAGCGTCCCTGTTGCAGTTGTGTCCCGGTCATCATTTATATTCCCTGCGTCCCGGTCGTCATTTGTGTCCCGGTCTGTATATACATTCGTTTTTGAATCGGTAAATGATGAAATAATTTTTTTGTTTTTCCCCTTTTTTCTTTTTAGTTTTTTTGTAGTTTTTACCTTTTTTTTAGTTTTTTTTTACTTATGTCCTTCATTTATATGTCGTCGTTTATATTGTATGTCGTTGTTTTTATGTCGTCTTCACTTATGTCGTCATTTATACTCCCTGTGTCCCGGTCGTAATCAATTCCCAATTTGATTAGTATTTGCAATCACCATCAACAAAGCTCAAGGGCAATCATTAGAATCATGAGGTATAACTAAAAAAACTAAAAAAAAGGTAAACAACTAAAACCTAAAAAAAAGACCAATTCAAAAACGAATGTATATACAGACCGGGACACCGGGACACAAATGACGACCGGGACACAAGGAATATAAATGACGCCCCAGACCCTCAAAGAGAAATCACAGACTGGGAA
>NW_027068412.1:0-2500 GCF_032884065.1 Artemia franciscana
CATGAATTAAACCTAATGGTGAAAATGATGGCATGCCAGTCCTCCGTTATACACGCTCAAAATTCCCGCCAATGTGGCTCACTAGGATTGACCATATGGTACCTTTTGGCATCCGTTCGCCATTACTAAGACATTTTCTAGGTTTTTCCTGTAAATATCGTACATTAAATCCAATAACTCATGTTTTTGTAAGCCAATTTAGTGTGATAAAAATTATCAATTCACTTAATTGTGGCACACCATAATTGGGACTCCACCAGCCTCTGGTCAGACAAACACAAACAGTCAGACAAACAGGCATGGAGAAAGAGAAAGAGAGAGAGAGAGAGAGAGAGAGAGAAAGAGAAAGAGAGAGAGATGAAAAGCACACAGTGGGTAAAAAACAAACCAACAGACAAAAACACTAAGTCACACACACCTTCAGACACACAGGCACGGGTGGATACAAAACATACAGAGGGAAAAACACACACAAACACACAATCCCACAAACACGAAAACAAACATACAAATACACACACTCAAAACTATAAGAAGTTGGACACACATGCACATACACATCGGACAAACACGCATGGAATGAAATACAGGGGAAAAAACACACACAAACACAAAACACACAGAGCCAAGCAAAGTAAAAAACATAGCAAAAACATAGTCAGACCCACAGCCACGAGGGGAGAAGCAAAACACAAAAAGAAAAAATACAAACACATACAAACTCAAACAAACAAACACACAAGCAAACAAAGTCAGACACACGGGTACAGATACACACACACTTAGACTATGTACAGAAAAAAAGAGAGAGAGAAACACACACAATGACAAAAAACACACACACAATCAGACGTAGTCAGAAATATCGCTAAACACACAAATATACGCATACAGTTGGACAAACCGGCATGGACAGAGAAAAAAAGAACACACAGAGGAAAACTCAAACAAAGATACAAAATTAGAAAAAACAGGTACAAACACAGTCAAGAACACAGTCATGGAGAGAGAGACAAAAACCCAAAGATAGAAAAACACAATCAAAAAAACTCTCATAACACAAAATAATCAGAAACACAGGCAAACGCACGGTCAGGCATAAAGTCAAGGAGAGAGAGAAAAAGACATACAGAGGGAAAAGCAACCACACTCAGCCACACAAAATAGGACATGTAGGCACGCAAACACAAAGACAGATATAGAGACATGGAGTGAGAGACGAAACGCACAGAAGGAAAACACATACACAAACTCAAACACACACACTCACAACCACATAGACACGGAAACCAAATAGACGCGAAAACACACACGAAAACATAAACACACATTCACATAAAGTCAGACTCACAACACACACACACACACACACACACATATATATATATATATATATATATATATATATATATATATATATATATATATATATATATATATATATATATATATATATATATATATATATATATAGTCAGACACATAGGCATGGAGGTAGGGACAAAACCAAATAGATGAAAAATACACGCACAAACAAAGACAACTTGAAGTCAGATACACATTCAAATACAGAATTGAACATACAGGCACGGAGAGAGAGTTAAAATGACACAGAGAGAAAAACAGAGACACACACACAAATACAACCATAGAACACAGAAAGGAAAAAACATACATAAGCGATCAAACTAAAACACACATATAAACACACAGCCACACAACAGCACAAGATCAGATGCATAAACAGGGAGAGAGAGAAAAATATAAAGAGGAAAAAACAAGCATACACACAGAGCTACAGAAAGATAGACAAACAGAAAAAACATAAAGTCAGTAACACGGACAGGGAGAGAAGGGAAAAAATACGAGGAAGGAAAATACAAACACCGACACAGCTACACAGATTCTGACACAAAGGCACGGGGAGAGAGAGACAGAAACTCACAGAGAGAAAAAAAAACACACAGACAAAATATTCACGTCCTCACATAATCAGACACATATGCAAAGACACATTCAGAAACTCAAAAATGGAGAGAGAAGCAAAAAACACTTGCACGGGAAACACAAATGCAAACAGACATAACTGCCATAGAAAGTCTGAGACTCAGGAACACACAAAGTTAGACACAGAGACACGGAGAAAACACACAGCCGAACACAGGCATTGGTGAGGAACAAAACACGCAGAGGGAAAGACAAACGCACAACACAACACAAAGTAAAACACACAAGCAAACACAGAGAGTCAGACACAAAGGCATGGGGGAGAGAAAAAACATGGAAGGATTAATCAAACACAAAAACTCACCATCATACAAGCTCAAACACACTGGCACAAACACACACTTACTTACAAAGGCATGGAGAAAGACAAAACACACAGAGGGAAAACACACACACAAACGCACATGCATATAGACAGCATTACAAAGTCAAATACAAAAAACACTAACAGTCAAACACACCGGCACGAGGAGAGAGACAAAGACAAACATAG
>NW_027068412.1:7500-251955 GCF_032884065.1 Artemia franciscana
AAACAAACGAATAACCAAACAAACACAACTACAAAGAGATAAAAACACACATTCCCGCATAACTACTGAAAGTCACACACACAAACACACATAATCAGACCTGTTTTTCTATTGTTAAAATTGTTTTTAAAGGTCAATGGTAGAAGGCCAGCGAAATGATAAAATTTACGAGCCCAGCCCCCCCCCCTTTTAAAATATTGATCTGTGTCTTTTTCATTCTTTGTCTTATTTTCACTCTCTCTACATCAGTTTGTCTGACTGTTTATGTGCCTTTGTGTCTCACTTTGTGTGGTTGTGTGTGTTTGATTTTGTTTTCTCCCTGTTTGGTTTTCTCTCTCTCTCTGTGCCTTTGTGTCTGACAGTGTGCGTGCCTGTGTGTCTGATATTTGCGTGGCTGTGTTTGTGAGTGTGTTTGTGTGTGTATTTGTATGTGCGTTTTCCCTCTGTTGCTATTACCTCTTTCTCCGTGCCTCTGTGCCTAACTTTGTATGTGCCTGTGTCTCAGACTTTCCATGGCAGTGTTTGTCCTTATGCATTTATGTTTTCCCTCTGATTGTTGTTTGCCTCTCTCTCCATTTCAGTGTTTCTGACTGTGTTTGTGCATATGTGTCTGACGTTGTGCGGTCCTGAGTCTTTTGACTGTTTTTTTTTCTCTGTGTATTTTTGTCTCTCTCTCCCCGTACTTTTGTGTCTGAGTGTGTGTGGCTGTGTCTGAGAATGCATTTTCCTTATGTGTGTTTTTGTCCTTTCTCCCTGCCTTTGTTACTGACTTTGTGTGTGTCTGTTTTTCTGACTTTTTGTGGCTGTGTATGTATGTCTTCTGTTTTTTTTCTCTCTCTGTCTCTCTCTGCCTATACGTCTGTGTTAATGTATGTGTGTGCCTGTGAGTCTGACTTTACGTGGATTGAAACACTTTACAAATTACGTGTCTGACATTTGTGTTTCCGTCTGTGTTTGCGTGTCTATTTGATTTCCCCTCTGTGTGTTTCTGTCTCTCTCTGACACCGTGTGTTTGTTCCTTTGTGTTAGATTTTGTGTGGTTGTGAGTTTGTGTGTGTGTCTGTGTTTTTTGTTTTTGTTTTTTTTTGTGTTTTTGCGAGCTTATTTGATTTCCCCTCTGTGTATTTCTGGCTCTCTCTCCGATTCCGTGTTTCTTATGTGTGTGTTTCTTTTATATCTGATTTTTGAATGTGTGTCAGTTTGTGTATGTGTTTTCCCTCTGTTTGTTTTGTCTTTCACTCCATGTCTCTATCTCTGACCGTGTGTTTGCGTGCCTGCATTTCTGATTATATGTGGCTGAGTGTGGTTGTATTTCCCTCTGTATGTCTTTTTCTTTCTCTCTTTGCCTTCATGCCTGACCATGCGTGTGCCTGTGTTTCCGACTATTATTGGTTGTGTGTGTGTGTTTGAGTGTGTTTTTACAGCTTTGGGTTTTGTCTTTCTCTCCATGACTGTGTGATTGACAGTGTTTTTATCTATTTTTCTAACTTCGCACTTTGAGTTTACTCTCTGTGTGTTTTGTGTCTTTCTCTCTCCGTGCCAGTCTGTCTGACTGTTTGTATGTGTCTGTACTGGTATTTCTGACTTCGTGTACTTGTGCTTGTTTTTCTCATTGTGTGTGTTTGTTTCTCTCTGTCTCTCTCTCTTTCTCTGCGTAGTCTAAGTGTCTGTGTGCTTGTTTTCCCTTTGTGTTTTGTTCCTCCCCTTGAACTTGTGTTTCTGACTGTATTTTTTCCTATGTTTTTAATTTCTCGTGGCTCTGTGTGTTTCAGTTTTTGTGTTTGTTTTTTCCCTCTGTGTAAGTCCGTGCCTGTATGTTTGAATCTGTGTTTGTTTGATGTGTATGTGCTTGTGTGTCCTACTTTTTTTGGTTTTCTGTGTTTGTGTTTGTCCGTTTGTGTTGGATAGTGTGTTTGCACGTGTTTTCCTCTCTGTGTGTTTTGTGTTCCCCCATCGTTCCTGTGTGTCTGAAGGTGTTTCTGACTTTGTGCTTTTGTGTGTGTGTTTATTTTTTACCCACTGCGTGTTTTCTTCTCTTTTCTCTCCATGCCTGTTTGTCTGACTTTGTGTGCTTGTCTCACCAGTTATTGTGCGCATCATTGACTTGAAATAAAATAAATTATTACACTAAGGTTGTCATGCAAAAAAATGAACCATTGGAATTAATGTATGATTTTTAATAGGAAAAACCTGTAAAATGTCATATTACTGATGAGGGGGTGGCAAAAGGTAACCTCTCATCATTGAACATCATACTGACCATCACACTATGATGTTAAATCATAGTTTGACGAATAGGTGGGAATAGAGATGGTGTATCACGAAGGACTGACGTGCAAAAATTTGCACCATTAGGTTTAGTGTATGATTTTTGACGAGAAAATATCTGAAAAAATACCTGAAGAAAGTAGAGTAGGTGAAATGTCAAAGGATTTCCAAGGGTCGGTAATAGTGAGGTAGAGAACTGTCAAGCTGGGATGTATAAACAAATTTTTCGACTGAGGATAAGTGAAATATATTGCTCATTTAAAGAAAGGAGGTATTTTCATTAAAAGCCCTCAAAAATATCTTAATTGGTTTGAATTTTGCTCTAACGAGATAATATGAAATTTGAAAAAAATATCCAAATGTGGTTCAAATTAACTTTTAATAACAAGCCTCCACTCTAGAATGATTTTGTAGGATCCCTGCCTTTCTTTATTTCCTCGTTCTTTTAGCTTATATTTTATCCTTTATGAGCTTTTCCATGTTTTTTAATATTATTTGAGTTTAAACTGCCTTTTTTTATTTACGAGCCAGCCAACTATGGCATTGTGGCATCAATTTTAATGAGTCATCAGGGGATATGCTAATAGGGAAAGATTCCTTGTGGGTAAATAATCGATTCTAGTGTAAACGAATATTTTTGCATGAAAATGCCCGAAAAATGCCAATTGTGTGAAATAGATTCTATTCACTAAGAGCAACCCCCAATATTATCTGATAACATTCTCTAAAGCATTACTCAACCAACGGGTGAACTGCGAATTTAAGCAAATTTCATTAATCGCTTTTCGACCCAGCAAGTAAGTTATTGCAATCATATGGGAACATACAATTCATATATCATTATAGTAAACGCGAACGGGGATTCTCTTATCGTGGAATACATTATGGTATAAAATCTATTTCTTGAATCAAAATATTAGAAAGGGGCTCATGGTAGAGATGTTTAGGGCTCCATTCTATTGATGGGGATTCCATTCAAATCCTAATGTGGTCAAAAATCTTTAGTTCATAAGGGTTTACTGAGATAAACGCCTTGAAAAACAAAGCCTTGAAAGAAAATTAAATCCTGGAGAAAAAACGCCTTGAAAAAAATGAAATCCAGAACAAAAGGATATCTTAAAAGTATTATGTAACATTCTGTGTGTACATAATCATTACGTAATGCCCGCGTGTTTGCCCCCCCCCCCCTCTTACCAATTATGTCTTGGGATTCCCTGCTTGACTAGTGGACTCAAACAAGTCCTTCTACTTTACAGTCAAAAGCAAACAAAACACATTTCGTAATAAAAGCATGTTGGGTGAATTTGCTCGCTAGCCTTACCTCCTGGTGCTTAGTTTAAGCACCTTAGTCCTGGTGTTCAGCTTAAGTTTGGGGCCCAATAAAATTGGATGCGAGGTTGCCTGGTAAAATGACTTGCTTAGGGTTGGAATTTTGAATGTCCCCCCACTAGTGGACCTTGAAGGTTTTTCCCAACCTTGCCTTCGTAGATTTTTAAGAATGAAAGAGTCTTTTAGGTAAGAGCTAAAGAAATCATCAATAAAAAGGTCTCGAAGAAATATATCTTAGAATACATGTTTGGAAAATTTTAAACTTCTTGAAAAAACTCTTGAAGAAAAATTGTCATAAAAAATGGCTTGGGATGTCTTAAAATATATTGTAATGTCTTGAAGAAAAATCTCTTAAAAATGTCTTGAAATGACTTGAAACGTCTTGAAAAAATGTCTTGAAGAAAAATCTATTAATAAAATGTCTCGAAATGTTTTGAAACTTCTTGAAAAAATGTTTTGGAAGAAAAATATCATAATAAAACCCAAAGTAAACAAAACTCTTTTACATAAAAATCAAAAGTAAACAAACCCTAATACGTAACAATTTTTTTCCTGACCCTCTAATAAGTCTTATTGCGTAAAAACCAAAATTAAACAAGCCTTATTTGTTAACAGATTTTTCCTGTCCCTCTAGCAAGTCCTATTACGTAACAACCGAAAGTAAATAAGCACTATCACGTAACAGATTTTTCTCTGGCTCACTAACAAGTCATATTACGTAACAATCAAACCTTAATACGTTACACCTAAACTCTATTAGGTTACAATAACAGTAATTTTGGAGTAAGGAAGCCCTTGAATGTTTTTTAAATATTCTTTGTTAGGCAAAACCGAAGTAATCCGAGAGCAAAGAAGCCCTTGAAGGTTTCCTACACGCCCTTAGGTTTCTTAAGCTTAACAACTGTATGAAAAACTTCCCTATGACGTAACAAGCACCTGCATCTCTTAAAAAATTAAGAACACTTGCATTTTCAGGGAATTACTGTTCAACCTAAATCATTAAAGACAGAAATGAGAAGCGGGAATGGGTGCATTTAAAGTGCATATGATTGCACTACTACTTACCCCTTCCTCAATCCTATTAGTTTACGCCAAAATCGCAAATTTTGTTCCAAGGTTGTAAAAACCAATTCTGTATTACAAAAGCCATGCAATTCTAATAAGAAGCTTATTTGAACCACTAAAGATATTATCATACCGAAGGAGGTTTGTATGAACGGTACGTGAGGGGTTTGTCTTTTGTCCTTTGTTTTGTCGAAAGTATATGAAGTGGAAGTGAAAATTAGGGACAAAATAAATTTTATTCATTTTAAATCTTAATTTGTCTCCTTTCACTCAATGTTGCGTATTTTCAGTTGAATTTTTTTATGCTTAACACTTTACAAGAAATGTTTTAGCTCTATAGAATGACAACGCCAATATTAAGATTTCCACTTTATTTAAAAGTGTTAATTTCTTTTTCACTCTTGTAGACCCCCCCCCATTCTCTCTTTCTATTTATTTGCCTCCGTGCTATCTGCTTCTTTTTCATTACTTCTTACTAACCTTGTCCCTGGGAATTACAATTATTTTTTGTCCTTTGTTCAGAAATTAATATTTTGTCGTATATGGATATGAAAGTGACATTTTAAGTTTGTCACAAGTTGTTCTATAGTTTAGAAACCTGTTCTCATACATTATTTATTTTGGGAAATGAAAGTGAAAACTATCTAGATGATTTAGCTGTTTTTCTGATTTATAGAAACCTGATTTTATATGTAATAAATTTTATTATAAAATGTTTTAATTTATTGGTTCTAAAGCGTGGTTTTTAACTTTCTAAGTGCAAATAAAATATTACACTTCCTTTGAAGACCAAATAAAAATAATTTGCACTTTTCTGAAAACAAACTAGATCTGAAATGTTTTCAGTCTGATGACTTCACTAAATAAATAATATTGAGACTTTAAGAGATAGATATTAGTATATTTTTATTAAAATAAAAATATTAAATTTCTTTTGTTAGACTTCTAATTATATTTGTGTTTTTTCTTATGTTTTTTACAGTAAATTGAAAATTATGTTCTGGTTTTTGATACAAAATATCAGTAGTGTGCTCCAATGCAAAAAATCTAAAATTTTGAATTTTTTGTCGAAAGATATTAAACCAGTCGTTGATCGAAAGAGAAATCATTTATTTGTAAATTAAATGTTCAATTTCTCTTATTGAGTGACCAAATATATTGTGAAGAACCTAGCCCCTTCAACCACCCATGTAAATTTTACCCCATGGTCATCTGATAAAATTTGGGAATTTTCCTTTTGTTCAACAAAGCCAAAAAATCTAATAAATAGTTATTTTAGTGTGAATTGATCTCCCCCCCAAAAAAATCTGTGGGAGGAGACATCGTCAATTTGGGATTGATAGGTGTAGTGCAGTCTTACTTATACCTTAAAAACACAATTTTTGAGGGGGGATAATTTTTCTCAATCCTCCTCCCGAGGGACTTTGGGGGATAAAAAAAATCCTAAGAGACGTAGATCTCAAATCTTTTGGCTTGGAAGAAAAATTAGCTTTTTCAAAAAAAATTTCAGATGACTCTAGGGTAAGGGGAAGTGGGAGATGTGAGGGTGGGGGTATTTAGCTGTTGTGCAATATTTTGCCACTTAGAAAGGGCACTAGAACTTTTGATTTACAATAAAATGAAACTTATTACGATCTTTTATGACGACTGGCCTGATATAATAACTCCTGCTAAATTCAAAAGGCATACGAATGCAAAAACAAATAAATAAACAAGCTTTTGTTATCTTTCTTTTGACAAAAATACAAAATTCTACATTTTGTACATAGGAGCTTGATACCTATAAAGCAGTTTTCTGATATTCTGAATCAGATTGTTTTGTTAGGATATATTGATTGCTTATATGTGTTTCCCTCTTTTTGGCAAAACTGGCTAAATATTTAATGAGTAACATTTCCCGTGTAACTTTTGATGGTAAATTTTGATGGTTAATGCGTAAAATCAAACAAAAAAAAAAAATTTTTTCCTTGAAGAGGAACAGACGTTCAAATTTGTGGTATATCAATTGTTATCAAAACAGAAAATTCTTGTTAATATGTTTCTCTGACTTTCAGTTACTATTGCGCAGTACTGCTCCTTATATACTGATTGCGACCGCTAAGTGTTTGACAATCACAAATAAATAAAGCATTATTTTACTTTTTAGCGGAGGCGTGTTATTAGAGGTAAATTTGAACCACATAAGGATATTTTGTAATAATTTTTATAAGAATCCCTCAGTTCTTTCAGTCAATACTATGCATTCCCTGTTGACAAGTGTACATTTGAATAATATTTTCTATTCAAATTTTATATAATCTCGTTAGAGGTAAATTTAAGCCAAACTAAGATATTTCTTAGGTCTTTAAATGAAAATACCTCATTTTTGTGAATGAGAGTTAGATTTCATATATCCTCAGTCAAAAAATTCATTGTTTACCTCCCAGCTTAAATTTAAGCCTTAAAAGTGTTAGTCTAAGCAGATCACGCCACTCTACCACACTATTACTGTCCCTTGGAAACCTTTTGACATCCCGTCCCCTCTACTTTCTTAAGACGTTTTTAAGATGTTTTCTCGTTAAAAAACATACATTGACCACCTGGTACCTTTTCTCACCCCATCATCATTACTGAAATGTTTTCCAGGTTATTTCCTGTTAAAAATCACACGTTAAATCCAATGATTCATGTTTTTGCAAGCCACCCTCAAATTTATACAACATGTCAATTATTGTCATTTTGACACACCATATCTGGCCTTCTGAAACCCCCTGGTCAGACAAACAAACACTGTCAGACACAAAGGCTTGGAGAAAGAGAGATTGAGAGAGAGAGAGATGAAAAATACGAAGTGGGAAAAAAACCCACACACAAAACACAAAGTCAGACACACCTTCAGACACACAGGCATAGTTGGAGACATAGAGCACACGGCGGAAAAAAAGCAAACTCAAAATTCCACACACAGACAAACATATATACAAAAATACTCACACAAAACCAAAAAAAATCAGACAAACAAGCACACACATAGTCCGACACACAGGCATGGAGGAGAGACAAAAACACACAGAGAGAAAAACAAACACACACACACACACACAGACAAATTCAACCACAAAAACTCAAACAAATAGGCCAACACACACTCAGACACACAGGAATGGAGTGAAAGACAAAAAGACATAGAAGGAGAAAAACAAACACACATACACCCAACCACACTTGCAAATGACAACAAAAAATAGGACACACAGGCAAAAACACAGTCAGACGCACAGGCACGGAGGAGAGAAGAAAAGACACAGAGGGAAAAACATACACACACAGAAATACAGCTACACAAACTCAAACGCACAGACCAAGCCAAACGGAGACACGCAGGCATGGAGAGAGACAAAAAGATATAAACGGAGAAAAACGCACATATTCACACTCACAAACACAAACAAAAACGCACACACAACCAAACAAAGTCAGACGCATGAAACAAACATACGCAGTCAAACACACAGGCAAGGAAAGAAAAGTTAAATTACACACACAAAAAAACACAAACAAATACGCACAGCCGGGCAAAGTGCAAACACACAGAAAGAGAGAGTCAGACACACAAGCACAAGGGGAGAATCAGAACACAAAGAGGGAAAACACACAAACATACGCATAAAAACACGTAACCAATCAATTTTGTACACTCACACTTAGACTAGGCACAGAAAAAGAGATAGAGAGACAAACACACACAGACAGAAAAAACACACACACAACAACACAAAGTCAGAAATACTAGCACACATATTCATACAAATACAGTCAGACACACTGGCACAGAGAGAGAGACACACATCACACAGAGGGAATACACGAACAGACATACAAAGTTAGAAAAACGGGTAGAAACAAAGTCGAACACACAGTCATGGAGAGACAAAAAAAAACACAGACAGAAAAAAACAATCAAACATGCACTCACAACCAAACAAAATAAAAACACAGGAGCACACACAGTCAGAAACAAAAGAAGGAGAAAGCAAAATCTTACAGAGGAAAAAACCACCACACTCAGCCTAAAGACATGCAGGCAAGCACACACATAGTCAGACATAGAGAGAGAGACAAAACACACAGATGGAAAAATATAAACTTACAACCATACAAAATCAGATACAGAGGCAAAGTCATACAGTCAGACATACAGGTATAGGGAAAAAGAAAAAGTCATACAGAGGGAAAAACACACGCATAAACAACAAACTCAATCACACAAAGTAAGACACACAGGAAAACAGACAACCAGGCACACGGTCTCAGAGAGAGGGACAGAAACACATAAAGGGGAAATAAAAAAGATACTCAAACACACACAAAAGCAAACACACAACATTACAAAGTCATAAACACAGGCAAACACACACAAAAACACTTTCAGACACACCAACAAGGAGAAAGAGACAAAAACAAAAAAGAAGAATATCACACGCACACATAAGATCACGACCACTTGAAATCAGTCACACATTCAAACATACAAACGGAAATATTAGCAAGGATAGAGAGTTAAAAGACACAGAGGAAAACGAAAATACATTCACATACGTAGGAACACAACCATACAACACACAAAGGAAAAAAAAGATACATACTCTGACACACACAAACATACACACACACACACACAAACACACAACAACACAACAACACAAAGTCAGACAAACAAGTAGGGAGAGAGAGAGAGAAGAAAAAACAAAGAGGAAAAACAAACATACATACATAACCACAGAAAGTCAGACAAACAGGCACACACAAAGTCAAAAACACAGGCAGGGAGAGAGAGAGACAAAAAACACAGAAGGAAAAACACACACACGAACACAGCCACACACATCCAAACACACAAGCATGGTAGAGAGAGACATTACATACAGAGAAAAAACACACAGACAACACACTCACGACCACACAAAATCATGCACACTGGCACACACACACAAAGTCAGAAACACAGACATGGACAGAGAGGCAGAAAACAAAGAGAAAAAAAAACAGACATAAACATAGAATCGTACCGAAAAATGAAGTCTCAGACGTAGGCACACAAGAATTGAGACATACAGGTAAGGAAAGAAGGGAGAGCAACCAGAAGGAAAAAAAACACACATATACAGATATGTCAACACAACTACGCACTGTACACTTGCACAAAGAGAGGAAAAAGGCATAAAATCTCACACGCACGGGGAGAGAGAGACAAAATACACAGAGAGAAAAAACACAGACAACCCAATCACGACATCACAAAGTCAGACACACAGGCACACACAAACAGTCAGAAATGCAAACGTAGAGAGAGAGGCGAAAAATACACAGTGGACAAAAACTCATGACTTCTTGTGGCCATGTGTGTATTTGTGTGTATGTGTGTTTGTCTGTTTTTACTCTGTGTTTTGTCTTTCTCTCCGAACATTTGTGTCCGATTGTGTGTTTGCCTGTGTGTTTGACTTTGTATGGTTTTGTTGTGTGTGTGTGCGTATTTTTCCCTCTTTGTGAATTTGTCTCTCTCTCTGTTTGTCTATGTGTCTGACTGTTTTTGTGTTTGCATGTGTGTCTGACTTTGTGTTGGTGTGCGTATTTGTCTTTTGTCTTTCTCTGTTCCTATGTGACTGACTGTATGTGTGCCTGTGTGTCTGACTTTATGTGGTTTGCGTGTGTGTACGTTCCCATCTCTGTATTCTCTTTCTCTCTCTTTATTTACCTATATTTGACTATGTGCGTGTAAGCGTGCTTCTCCGACTCTCTCATCTGTCTGCGTATATTTTTCCCCTGTGTGCTTTTGTCTCACTCTTCGTGCCTGTGTGTCTGACTGTGTGTTTGCCTGTGTTTGTGGACTTGTATGGTTTTAGATGTGTTTTTCCCCCTATGTTTATTACTGTCCCTGTGCCTTTGTCTTTGACTGTGTTTGCACCTGTGTGTCTATCTTTGTGTGGTTGTTTGTGTGCCTGTGTGTCTGGAGTTGTGTGTTTTTGTGTGTGTGTGTGGGCATTTTTCCAAGTGTGTAATTTTGTTTCTCTCCCAATGCCTATTTGTCTGACTGTGTTGTATCCGTATCTCACTCTTTGTATAGTTGCGTTTGTTTGTGTTTGTCTGTGTGTTTTCCTCTGTGTGTTTTTCGTTATCACCTTGTACCTTTGTGTCTAACTGCATATGTGTAGCTTTGTTTCTGACTTTTGGGGGGCTGTGTGCTTATGTGTTTGTTTTTAACTCTGTGGTTTTTGTCTCTCTATCCGTGCCTATTTGTCTAACTGGGTGTGTGCCCTTGTGTCTGACTTTGTTTGGTTGTGTGTGCGTGTATGTGTGTGTGTGTGTGTGTGTTTGTTTTTTACTCTCTGTATTTTTGTCTATTTTCTATTGGCAGTTGGTCTGACTTTGTATGGCTGTCTTTGCATACGTATGCGTTCCCCTTTCTATGTTTGTCTCTCTCTCCATGTATCTATGTCTGACTGTTTGTGTGTGTATGTGTGCCTCTGGGTCCTACTCTGTGTAGCTGTGTGTTCTGTTTTTACCCTGTGTTTTTTGTCTTTCTCTTCGTGCCTCTGTGTCTGACTTTGTGTGTCTGTGTTTGTGGCCTCTTGTCGTTGTGAGTACATGATTGTTTATCCTTCTGTGTGGTTTTGTCTCTCTCTCTCCATACCTGTTTGTCTACCTGTATATGTGCCTTTGTGTCTGACGTCATATGTTTGTGTGAGTGTGTTTTTTCTTCTTTGTTTATTTGTTCTTTATCAGTGTCTTTGTTTCTAACTCTGCATTTGCCTTGTGTCTGACTTTATGTGGATCTGTATGTGTTTGTGTGTGTTTCTTTTCTCCGTGTGTGTTTATCTCTCTCCCCGTGCTTGTATGTTTGACTCTGTGCGTGCACGTGTAACTGACTTTGCGTTGTTGTATAGATGTAAAAGTTTTTTCTTGTGTGTGCTTTTGTGTCCTTTCGTGCCTTTGCTTCTGACTTTTTGTTTGTTTGCCAGTATAGCTGTCTTTTTGTGGCAGTGTGTTTGTGTGTCTGTATGTGTGTGAGTAAGTTTTCCCTCAGCGTGTTTTCGTCTCTCCCCTCGTGCCTGTTTTTGACTGTGTGTTTTTGTGTGTGAGTGTTTGCGTGCGTGTGTATATATATGTGTATGTGTTTGTGTCTGTTTGTGTGTGTTTGTATGTGTGTTTGTGCAGGTGTGTTTGTGTGTGTGTGTGTATGAGTTTGTTTGTGTGTTTTTTATTATAGTTTGTAATTGTGTTTTTTGCAAGAGTTTGTTTGTGTTTTCCCTCTGTGCGTGTTTGTCCCTCTCTCCGCGCCTTTGTGTCTGACATTAATTTTTTCTGACAAGAGGGTGCCAGAGGACATGTAAAAGTGTTGCACAGTGACGTGATATGACACGGTTTATCACATTAAGGGTGGCTTGCTTGGATTTAATGTGCGATTGTTAACTCAAAAATAGCTGAAAATGTCACAGGATTGAAAAGGGGAGGCCAAACGGTGCTAGATGGTCAGTCCTAGTGTGACATGGTGGTGGAAATGGCAATGGTATATCATGGAGGGTTGGCTCGCAAAAATATGAGACATTGGGTTTAATGCAAGGTTATAAACGAGAACATATGTGTAAAATGTTATTGAATGATAATGATGGGCTCAAAAGGTATTCAAAGGTCAGTGTTTGTGTGGTAGAGTGGCCTGAATTGTTCGGATCAACAATTTCTAGAGCTAAATGTTAAGCTGGGCGGCATTGACAGAAATTTTTTGACAAAGGAGGAGTGAAATCAAACACTTAATCAAAGAAATGAGGTATTTTCATTAAACGTCCCCAAAATATTCTGAATTTGACTTAAATTTACCTCTAAAAGAATTACATGACTTTTGAAGAGAAAATATTAATTAGGTGTTCGCTTGTCAACGGAAAAGTATAGTCTTGGCTCGAAGAAACGAGGGATTTTCATTAAAAGTCCCCAAAAGTATCTTAATTTGGTCCAAATTTACCGCTAGTAACAAGTTACCTCACCCTCTGAAATTAGTCTGTTGGATCCTCGCCGTTCTTAACTCATGGTTCCTTTTGCTTATATTTTATCCTTTATAAGCATTTTCTATGTTTTTTCAATGATTTTAGTTTGAATTGCTTTTCTGTGTTTACCGGCCAGATCGTTTGACTTGCTTCTGCTCATGTTTGTTTTAATGTAACTGTTTGCACTTCATTCAAAATTATATTGTGAAAAAAGTTTTTATTATCATTTATGTTCGTTTCTTAGTAACATAGTTTAGAAAGCAAAATACTGCTTATTTATTTGTATTTGTCAAAAACTTATCGGTCACAATCAGTATAAAAGGACTAGTACGGCTCAAAACTGAAACTCAGAGAAACACATTAACCAGAATTTCTCAGTTTTGAAAACAATTTATACACAAAAAATTTGAAGGATTGTTCCTCTTCAAAGAAAATAAAATTTATCAAGTTTAATTTTACGCATCAACCATCGATTGTTACCATCAACAGTTGAACAGCAAATGTTACTCGTTTAATATTTAGCCAGTTATGTCAAAAAGAGGGAAACATACATTAGAAATCAATTGATCCTAACAAAACCATTTGATTTGCTCTGAACAGGATATTAATATTAAAGTCAATAAGCTGAATACTCTGCTTCAGGAGCAATTTCAGACTTGTTTTCCCGTAAAAGTCATTACTGTGAGTGACACTGATAAACCGTGGATAACCAATGATCTAAAGAATTTAATAAAAACCCGTTGTCGCCTTCATATCGCTGGTGATACCGTAGCTTCAGCCAAGTTGCGTAATCATATTGTTAAACTAAACAAGCGTGCCAAGAGGCAGTATGTGAGGGATAAAATTACTCCCTTACTCACAATAGACCACCACAAATGGCATTCCTCAGTAAAAAGACTTACCGGTAATACAACACTCAGAGATCTAAGGCTCCTCAAAGAGGACGGTACCTTAACCTCAGCTAATGAAGTCAATTCTTTTTTTGCTGACATTTGTACCTCATTTCCATCAATCACCAAATCAGAAATTGATACTATCATTGCTGGTGCAGAGATTGAGGACGTATGTGAGGTCTCTGAATTCACTGTTTATAAGGAACTCCTAAGACTGAAAGCGAACTGTACGTCCTACCCAGGTGAGCTTCCAGTAAAGCTGTTACGTGAATTCGCCATTTTTCTTGCTAAGCCACTCTTTTCTATAATCAACCAATGTTTCCTTCAGCAAGTATTCCCTAGTGCTTGGAAAAGAGCATATGTCCGCGTTATTCCAAAGTAAGGTGTCCAAAATCTTGTGATCAACTCCGGCCTATATCAATACCTCCGAACCTTTCTAAAGTTGCAGAAACGTTTATTTACCGCAAACTTATGTCACAGGTCTCTGCACATCTAGACCCGTATCAGTATGGATGCTTAAGAGGCAGCAGCACAACTGTTTATTTAGTACGGATGTACCATCTCATTGTCGACTGGCTCGACCGAGGAAGTGCTATAGTCGACCTTCTCCTCGTAGACTACCGAAAGGCTTTTGATCTTATTCGCCATTCCGTTGCTATCACAAATCTACGCACCATGGGTGCGCAAAAACATATTCTCCTTTTAGTGATCAATTTTTTACAAGCCCGCTATCAGTGCGTTTACAGTCTTTTCCCAGGAGATACCGACTCCGAATGGGTCGAGCTTACATGCGGAGCCCCACAAGGTACTAAGCTCGCTAGTCTACTGTTTTTGGCAGTGATAAATTTCATCCTTTCCGGCTATGAAGAAAGATTTAAGTATGTAGACGACTTGTCAGTCCTACTGAAGTACATTGTTGAGAAGTCTGAGGCTGTCCCCCAATTCTGTAACGAAATAATCAAAAACTTCAAAGATGAATGTACTGCGAACAGCCTCCATATCAACGAAGGAAAGACTAAAATCCTTCGCTTTAATCCCCTGAAGAGAGACTTTGTGTGCCCTCCTCCTCCTTATCCTAGTGAATCTTCGGCAGTAGTGCTTGGTGTCAAGTTTAGTATCGACTGCTCTTTCAGCCTCCATGTCGATTCAATTATCAAAAAGGCAAATAGTGCGATGCGGACACTTATACTAATGCGTCGATTTGGTTTTTCAGTGACACAACTAAGGATAGCCTATCTTACTTACATTCGACCAATTTTAGAGTATGCATGTCCCGTATGGGGCCCACAAGTCAATAACACTATTTACCTAAGTGACCAGCTTGAGTCAATACAAAAAAGAGCAGTCAAAGTAATATTGTGCGATGCTTTTACCGAATATAAGTTAGCATTATCCACTTTACAAATTCCCTCTCTTCAAGAGCGTCGTCCCAGTTTGATCCTTGAATTTTGCCAATATCTTCTCAGAAGTGATAAATACAGATCGATACTACCACCAGTTTTAGTGAAACATCGAAGTACTAGGTTGAAGAAATTTGACAGATTAGCAGCACCTCCTTCACGCACAAATCGTTTTTCCAACTCATTCATCCCTTTCTTTGTATCAAAGTATAACAATTGTTGATTTTAAACTATTTTTCTTCTGATTTTTTTTTTGTCGTTTGATTTAATCCTTTTTTCTTTTTTGTAAGCACAAGCGCCATTTAGTTTTATGACTACGAAAGATTGCGCAAATAAAACCTATTCTATTCTATTCTATTCTATCAGAAAACTCTGCTCTATAGGAATTAAGCTCCTTTGCACAGAATATGGAAGTTTCAATTTTTGTGAAAAGAAAGATTACCAAGGCTTGTTTTTTTTATTTGTTTTTGAATTGGTATGCCTTTTGTATTTACCAGGAGTTACTGTATCAAACCAGTCGTCATAGCATATTGAAAAAAACTTCATTTGATTGTAAATCAAAAGTTTTTGTGCCTTTTTTAAGTGGCAAATATATTGCACAACAGCTAGCCCCTAGTGTCCAAAGTGGCCTTACCCCCAAAGGCATAAGAAGTTCTTTTTTCTTCCAAGTCAAAAGATCTTATATCTATATCTCTTAGGATTTTTAGACACCCCACAGTCCCTCGGGAGGAGATTTAAGATATATTTTTCAAGAACGGACAGTTGATTCCTAGGATTATTTGTAAAAGAATAAGAAATAAAAATAAATTTACATGAAAGTAAAGAGAATTGCCAAGAAGGAAATGTCAAGGGTAAATTTTCTGCAAGGATGAAATGTTCTAGGGAAAATTTCGAAAGAAGAAGAGGAGCTTAAGCTAGGGTGAACTTTTCGTTGGAAAATTATTCATATAGGAGGAATTTCAGGAAGGAGAGGATATATTAACTTTAAGTGGATATCTCGACAAGATTTGAGATTAAAACTTTTCCTTCAAGTTAAAATCTCAGAATTGATGTTTATATATATAAGAAAACACTCTAGCAACTTAATAAATACAAAAATATATTTTTACTAAAAGTTAAAAGCAATATTAAGACTTAAAACGAACAGAAATTATATCATATAGGTGGGGTACTGCAACTTCCTCAATCCTAGATGTCTACGCTAAAGTCTTACATTTGGGTCCAATTTAAAAAAAAAAATCAATCCTAAGACACAAGAGCCATGCAAATGCATTCAATTTCTTATTTAAAGCACTGAAAAATATTCGCCAAAGTACTGGGTGCTTTTCAGATTTCGTCAGACAGATAGAAGGTGTACAATCTAGATTAATTTAATTTTTTTGTATGTTTCCAATTCGTTCCCTTCGAGTGCTTATGCTTCGAGAGCTTATGTGTAATCTGCTTTGTTTTTACTTATAAGATTCCTCATTGTTTAAAGAAGACATTGAATTTAAACCATTTTTTAACTGAGGTTTTTCACCTATTTCCAATGATTTTTTAAAAATTGGCTGTGCTCTGACACCCCTCTAGTGCTCCCTCATCGTTCATAAGGCATTTACAGATATTTTCATGATACAATGAGGCTGTAAAATCCCCAGGTCTTACTTCTCTCTAGAAAAATTATCCCCCCCTGGAAAATTGTGTTTATGAGGTATTAATATGACTGCACTATACCCATCAATCGCTAGTGGATGATGCCTCCCCCCACAGATATTTGGGGGGAAGGATCAATTCATACTAAAACAACTATTTATTAAATCTTTTGGCTTTGTTGAACAAAAGGAAAATTCCCAAATTTTGATCAGATGACCATGGGAAAAAATTGACATGGTTGGTTGAAGGGACTAGGTTCTCCACAATATTTTTGGTCACTCAATAAGAAAAAATGAACATTTAATTTACAAATAAATGATTTCTCTTTCGATCGACGACTGGTTTGATATCTTTTGACAAAAAATTCAAAATTTTAGATTTTTTGCATGGGAGCACATTACTGATATTTTTTATCAGAGTCCAGAACATAATTTTCATTTTACTGTATAAAACATAAGCAAAAACAAAAAGTAGAATTAGCACCTTTGTAAAATTACTTTTTTTTGTCAGTGGACCTTCAACTTTTGAAATGACTTGTTTTTTGTCGCTATACAAAAACATAACGCCGAACCTTTCTTTTTTTAACAAAAGCATAGAAAGCATTGATGACTGTATACATGTCAAAATATCAAACCCAATCATCATGACTGTCATTTTTAATTTTTGTATGTTCTGATTGTCGCTTTCGCTTATCTCTTAACTTCATTTCTCTTTTTTCTTAATTTTTGATTTTCATTACTTCAGAAAATTTGCCAATACCCTTTTCTTTAGATACCCCTTTGGTCTAGTTTTACATGATGATCAAGGTTGAAGATTTGTTAATAGTTCAGGTGGCTGGACAAAACTTTCTTTTCTTCCAACAAATTATCATTTATAACACTTGTATATTATATTTTTTTAGTTTTGTCTCATTTGATACTCCATGTTGATGATTTTCACCCGTTGTGACTTTAAGGCCAATGCCCTTTGCTTTAGTTACCCTTATTGGTCTATTCTTACATGAAGGTCCAGGCTGTTGATTTGTTAATTGTTCAAGTGGTGAGACGAAAAACTTTTTTTCTACCAAACAATTATCATTTATAACACTTGAAAAGTTTCAGTTTATGGGTATACCTCTCTAATTTTTTTTTTTTTTACTGATATGACTTTTTATATGACAGACTTTTCAAAGATATTTGGTTATTGCGGTAAATCTGATTTCTAACAAAATTGTCAACAAACTTCAAAATATGTTTTTTTGTGTAAGGCTTTTGAATTGGTATAATAGCTTGTTAATATATATATATATATATATATATATATATATATATATATATATATATATATATATATATATATATATATATATATATGTATATATATATATATATATATATATATATATATATATATATATATATATATATATATATATATATACTAGCTGTTGGGGTGGCGCTTCGCGCCACCCCAACACCTAGTTGGTGGGGGCGCTTCGCGCCCCCCCCCAAGCCCCCCCGCGCGCGTAAGTCGTTACGCGCCATAATAGTTACGCGCCATTGTAGTTGTGTCCCTATGTCCCACCAGGGAATAAAGATATATATATATATATATATATATATATATATATATATATATATATATATATATATATATATATATATATATATATGGTTTTAACTACGTAAAACTTGCGAATATACAACATTCTTTGCTGTCCCATTGTCTTTGCATATAAATAGATTGTCAGGTTTACCGACTCTTGAACATGCAACATATAATGGTCCATGGGAAAACAATCTGTATTCAGATCTATACCTCATGATTCTAATGATTGCCCTTGAGCTTTGTTGATGGTGATTGCTAATCGACCATTCCCTGTCCCGGTGTCCCGGTCGTCATTTATATCCCCCTGTTTCCCCCGGTGTCCCCGTTGTAGTTGTGTCCCTGTGTCCCGGTCGTCATTTATATTCCGTGTCCCGGTCGTCATTTGTATCCCGGTGTCCCGGTCTGTATATACATTCGTTTTTTAGTTTTGTTTTTCTCCTTTATTTTTTTCCTTTTTTTTTCTTTTTTAGTTTATTTAGATTTTTAGATTTTTTAGTTTTTTTATTAGTTTTTAGTTTTTTTTTCTTTTTAGTTTTGTTAGTTTTTTTTTTACTTATGTCCTGGTCGTCATTTATACTCCCTGTGTCCCGGTGCTTTGTTGATTGCTAATCGAACATTCCTTTTGTCCTGGTCGCTTTCTCTTTGAGTGTCGTCATTTATTTTTTTATTTTTTAGTTCTTTTAGTTTTTACCTTTTTTAGTTTTTTTTAGTTTTTTAGATGAAAATTTTTTTTAGTTTTTTCCTTTTTTTCTTTTTAGTTTTTTATTGGTTTTTACCTTTATTTTAGCTTATTTTTCAGTTTTTTCCTTTTTTTTAGTTTTTTTTATTTTTTATTTTTTTTAGTTTTTTACCTTTTTTTAGTTTTTTTAGTTTTTTTAGTTTTTTAGCTTTTTTACTTTTTTTATTAGTTTTTAGTTTTTTTTTGTAGTTTTTGCCTTTTTTTAGTTTTTTCAGTTTTTTTTTTAGTTTTTTATTGGTTTTTACCTTTATTTTAGCTTATTTTTCAGTTTTTTCCTTTTTTTTAGTTTTTTTTAGTTTTTAGTTTTTTTAGTTTTTTACCTTTTTTTAGTTTTTTTAGTTTTTTTAGTTTTTTAGCTTTTTTATTTTTTTATTAGTTTTTAGTTTTTTTTGTAGTTTTTGCCTTTTTTTAGTTTTTTTAGTTTTTTAGCTTTTTTCATTTATACTCCCTGTGTCCCGGTGCTTTGTTGATTGCTAATCGAACATTCCTTTTGTCCTGGTCGCTTTCTCTTTGAGTGTCGTCATTTATTTTTTTCTTTTTTAGTTCTTTTAGTTTTTACCTTTTTTAGTTTTTTTTAGTTTTTTAGATGAAAATTTTTTTTAGTTTTTTCCTTTTTTTCTTTTTAGTTTTTTATTGGTTTTTACCTTTATTTTAGCTTATTTTTCAGTTTTTTCCTTTTTTTTAGTTTTTTTTTATTTTTTATTTTTTTTAGTTTTTTACCTTTTTTTAGTTTTTTTAGTTTTTTTAGTTTTTTAGCTTTTTTACTTTTTTTATTAGTTTTTAGTTTTTTTTGTAGTTTTTGCCTTTTTTTAGTTTTTTCAGTTTTTTTTTTAGTTTTTTATTGGTTTTTACCTTTATGTTAGCTTATTTTTCAGTTTTTTCCTTTTTTTTAGTTTTTTTTAGTTTTTAGTTTTTTTAGTTTTTTACCTTTTTTTAGTTTTTTTAGTTTTTTTAGTTTTTTAGCTTTTTTATTTTTTTTATTAGTTTTTAGTTTTTTTTGTAGTTTTTGCCTTTTTTTAGTTTTTTTAGTTTTTTAGCTTTTTTATTAGTTTTTAGTTTTTTTTGTAGTTTTTGCCTTTTTTTAGTTTTTTTAGTTTTTTAGCTTTTTTATTTTTTTTATTAGTTTTTAGTTTTTTTTGTAGTTTTTGCCTTTTTTTAGTTTTTTCAGTTTTGACGTCACCTGATCCAGTTTTTTCAGGTGACGTCACCTGATCCATCCACAGACAGACAGACAACTTATTTTTATATATAGAAGATTAGTTTTTTTTGTAGTTTTTGCCTTTTTTTAGTTTTTTCAGTTTTTTTTTAGTTTTTTATTGGTTTTTACCTTTATGTTAGCTTATTTTTCAGTTTTTTCCTTTTTTTTAGTTTTTTTTAGTTTTTAGTTTTTTTAGTTTTTTACCTTTTTTTAGTTTTTTTAGTTTTTTTAGTTTTTTAGCTTTTTTATTTTTTTTATTAGTTTTTAGTTTTTTTTGTAGTTTTTGCCTTTTTTTAGTTTTTTTAGTTTTTTAGCTTTTTTATTAGTTTTTAGTTTTTTTGTAGTTTTTGCCTTTTTTTAGTTTTTTTAGTTTTTTAGCTTTTTTATTTTTTTTATTAGTTTTTAGTTTTTTTTGTAGTTTTTGCCTTTTTTTAGTTTTTTCAGTTTTGACGTCACCTGATCCAGTTTTTTCAGGTGACGTCACCTGATCCATCCACAGACAGACAGACAACTTATTTTTATATATATAGATATATATATATATATATATATATATATATGTGTATATATATATATATATATATATATATATATATATATATATATATATATATATATATATATATATATATATATATATATATATATATATATATATATATATATATATATATATATATATATATATATATATATATATATATATATATATAAAAATATATATATATATATATATATATATATATATATATATATATATATATATATATATATATATATATATATATATATATATATATATATATATATATATATATATATATATATATATATATATATATATATATATATATATATATATATATATATATATTCAATTGCCTTTTTTTGCTCTTTACGCAATTTGATGTCTTTTCATGCCGCAGTTTCTAAAGAGATGTCTTATTATTGAAGCAAGTCAGATTTCTACTGGCGATTTCTACCAAGCTTTGAAGTGTTGGTATTCTTTCTTATGGTTTTTGAATTGCTGTAATCCCTTGTTAAATTTTTGTAATTGCCAGTTTTCTCCACTTTAAGCAATTTAATGTGCATTTGTTCATTCATGTAAATCTTCAGTTTTTACACATAAGTTTGACAAGTGTGACAGCTTCATTGCAACTCTGATGTATATAAAGATGACGTCACTGAAAAAAAAAATTTTCAAAATCAAGACTCTTAGGAAGTCTCTTAAAATTTTTGACCTTCAGAGATCGTTTTTTAGGCCGAAAAATCTGAGGATACCAATTTTTCCCAAGAAAAATTGAGCTGTTTTCGAGAAAAAATAAACACACATATAAACAATTATTGCTCGTTTAAAATGATAGCATTTATTATAATTGTCGTTTGGCTTCTAATTGTACACAATGTGAACTACTTTTGATGTCATAGCGTCACCATAGACTAGATACAACAACCCTAGGAAATATGAAAATTCTTCCTTAAAGTTGTCATCGATTTGGATCATTCTTGTGGCAAGAATTTTCAAACCATACGTCTTGTGTGCTGTTATTAAAAATGCAAATAATTTTAATGCAACATTTACATTTTACTTGGCGATTTTTGCCACACAGATTGTGATACAAGGTTTTACAAACAAATGTTTTAACAGTACCACCATGTCCATTTGTGAAAAAAACTATTTTTTTCCAACATAACCCTGATTATTGAAAGCCTGTAAAATATTATCAACAATTCAAAGGTGTTTTTCTTAAAGAACAAAATAAATACCATGTTCAATAACAGCTGACTCAATGGAATTTAGGAATTCCAAGTTTTGGTCATTTTTCTAGGTCTCGGTGTTGTTCACAACGTCCTACCATCAAGCCCAAAAATTAAAATTTAGACCTTCTATTGCCATTGTATTTAAATTGGATGCAACAATGTGATAAGCTGCGATAGATACTGTTTAATTGCATTATCTTCAGAAATATTAATTCGTCTTGCTTCCCAGCTCTGTCATTTAATTTTAGAATATTTCCCAAAGACTTTTTGGATTTGAAGCATTTTCAGCAGCCAGAATCTATGCGAAGATTATTTGAGTTGCGGTAACCATTTTTGACAGTTGCAATTCGTCTGGGGTATCAAACCTCTGTTTATCGTCAAATTCAAGGCCATGAGCTAGGCGTACTTGTTTGTACGTGGTCTACAGGAGGTTATTCACAGGTTTGACATCTTAAAATTTTCTTATATTCTTCACATGATAATAAAGTACTTAAAAATAGAAGCAGTCGAGACCAGCTAGAAATTTTATGTTGTTAATTCGACCAATAATAGGCAATCGACCGAGTAGTGATTCTTACTTACTTGTTTCTCAATTCCATGTAAAGTATTTGGGCATTCCCAATAATAGAGAAATTCCTAATTTTTCATTGGTTTCAACACCTTGTTGTGACAAAAATACACTTCAAAGATTGAGCCTTGTTGTCAAATCTACCAGACCATCTTGGGCTTGGCTGATATCTATGTTTGGGTATCCCAAGTATTTGACTATTTAAAAGTTCTAGGAAAAGAAGCTCATTTTGGATATCTTAACATAATAAGTTGCCAGTAGGCTTTAGTTGGTGTAATGCAGCCCCTTCAACATAGGGGTTTGCTTCATTGGAAGCCAAACACTGTTTTCTTATGATAATTATTGAAGCACAATTATGCCCATAATAGATGTGTTTGTATTAATACTGTATGAAACTTTTACTGCCTGCATTTTTGACATTGACGTATTGCTGAAACCTTTTGACCATATAGGGATTACATATGGTGACATGACGATTATTGAAGGTAACTTGATGATTTTTTGAATCTCTTCGGTGGACCAATCGGTCCTGTGAAAACTCTTCTTTGGCTATAGCGTCTAATATGGGATCGTAATTATGCATATATTTAGCTTATTAATATTAGATAATGATGCAACTGGATTGTGTTTCATTGGAAAACCGAAGCAGCATTGTAGTTTTCCATTTTTGTTCGTCATACAACTCATATTTCGATTTAAATTCATACGCAGATTTTGGCCAATCCACTTTAAAAGTGATTTTAATTGTAAAGAATCGTCAGTTTTTCAAATTTCAGCAGAAACAAGAGCATCAATTTCAACTGGATAAAGATTTATCCAGTAAAGTAGCTCATGTTTTTTTAAATTCAATCTTATCCATTCTTTCTAATTATATGTCTCTTATGAACATTATTGATTATTTCCTGAAATTTAAATTTCTTTATTAAAGCAACGAGACCCAGAACATTTAAGCAGACTGTTCTATCATGAAATTACTATCATTCAATCAAAACAAATTCATTTGGAAATAGCAGAGGTGGCTATTCAACCGAGCAATTATACAATGCAAGCGACAATATCTAAATTGATGCTTTTCGACGCTAAATTGAAGGGTCCCACAGTGAGTAAATGCGATGTTGAAGGGTCCCAATGACATAGAATAAGCTCTTACGTAGTTTACAGTATCTTTGTGAGTTTATACTGAATTTTTTGTCGCTTCTTGCTGGTGTACAACATTGGGACAACATTGCTCTTCTAACGTAATACTTTTGTCTGCTTTGCTCTCATCTTTTACATTTTCAAATACTATGTATTGCATTTCTTTTTACCAAATAATCTTTTTTCTTCACTATTATTTTTGACTAGTTCTGAGTCGTTGCTGTCAAATGTCTTCTAACCTAACAATTCTTTGTTCTTTACTATCATTTTTGACACATTCTTAATCTTGCTATCGTTATTCTTCTTGCCGCAAGTGTCTTTGTTCTTCAGTTTCGTTTTTGACTGGTTCTGATTCTCGCTGTCGCTTCTGTTCCAACCGAAAATGTCTTTATTATTCCCTTTCGTTTTAATTTATTTGGATCATTGTTGTTACAAGTCTTCTAGTCACATTTATCCTTCACTTTAAATTTTCATTAGTTTAAACGATTTGTCTATTCCATTCGCTTTATCTGCCCGTTTCCATCTAGTCTCATATAACGGACCTAGTTTATCATTTTCACCCATTAGGAATTTATATCGTTTGGTTCGCTCCCTTGCAGCTATCATGATTAAATGTTGAGGTAGCTGGACAAATTTTTTTCCATCAAATCATCATTTGTAGCCATAAATTTATATCTTTGCGGTTTCCTCATGGCATAGTTTTGAAGCGTATGTGACAACTTGTTTTTTCAAAAACTGACTGATAGATCTCCCAAGACTTATTCGTTTGCTCTAAATGACGTCACTGAAAATGATTGAGTGTGAATTTTCATATGAGGTCTTATAAGGATACAACTTGAATGCAGCTAAACTGACTGATAGATCTCCCATGACTTATTCTCTTTCTCTGAATGACATCATTGAAATTGATTACCTAGTGAATTTTCATATGAGGTCTTATAAGGACGCAACATGAATAAAGCCGTTTGTATTAGTACAGGTCATCATCACTATACCAATATACATATATATGACGGTACTAACATGAATTTGTTTCGAAAATTAAGACTTTTAGTGAGAATTTAGAGAATTTAGTGAGAATTTAGAATTTTTCCAAGGAAATATGGAGTCGTGCTCCCAAGAAATTACATATTCTAAAACAAATATATAATTACTAGTTGTTGGGGTGGCGCTTCTGGTGGGGGCGCTTCGTGCCCCTTCCCAGGCCCCCCGCTCGCGTTAGTCGCTACGCGCCATATTAGTTATGCGCCATTGTAGTAGTGTCCCACCTGTGAATATAGATATATATATATATATATATATATATATATATATATATATATATATATATATATATATATATATATATATATATATATATTTTTAATTTCGTAAAACTTGCGAATATACAACATTCTTCGCTGTCCCATGGTCTGTACATATAATTAGATTGTCAGGTTTACCGACTCTTGAACATGCAACATATAATTGTCCATGGGAAAAACAATCCGTATTCAGATCTATACCTCATTATTCTAATGATTGCCCTTGAGCTTTGTTGATGGTGATTGCTAATCAAACATTCCCTGTGTCCCCATCGTCATTTATATATCCCTCTGTGTCCCCCGGCGTCCCCGTTGTAGTTGTGTCCCTAAGTCCCAGTCATCATTTATAGTCGACAAACGTAACGTCAGTCGACACACAAACATGACGTCAGTCGACACAATCGTCCCAGTCGTGACTTTTGTCCCGGTATCCCAGTCTGTAATTTCTCTTTGAGTGTCCCAGTCGTCATTTATATTCCCTGTGTCCTGGTCTGTATATACATTCGCTTTTGAATTGGTATATGATGAAATTAATTTTTAGTTTCTTTCCTTTTTTTTCAGTCGCTTTTGGTTTTTACCTTTTTTTTAGCTTTTTTAGTTTTTTTTCTTTTTTCCTTTTAGGTTTTTTGTGGTTTTTACCTTTTTTAGTTTTCTTTTATTTTTATTTCTATTTTTTAGTTTTCTTTTTCTCCTTTATTTTTCAGTTGTTTTTGGTTTTTAGTTTTTTTTTCTTTTTCAGTTTTTAGTTTTTTTTAGTTTTTTATTTTTTTCTTTTTACCTTTTTTTTAGTTTTTTTCTTTTTTTTCTTTTTTATTTTTTTGTAGTTTTTACCTTTTTTAGTTTTTCTTCTTCTTTTGTATTAATGCTAAAGCCAAGGTTTGAACCTGGAACCTCTCAGACCTAGAACCTGGAACATAACGCTTTACAAACTCAGCTACTTCGGCTTGAATATATTTACCTTTTTTATTTTTTTTTTATTTTTATTTTAATTTTGTTAGGTATCTTTTTCTCCTTTATTTTGCAGTTTTTTTCCTTTTTTAGTTTTTTTTTCTTTTTCAGTTTTTATTTTTTTTAGTTTTTTTAGTTATTTTATTAGTTTTTAGTTTTTTTTTTCTTTTTTGTTTTTTGTAGTGTTTACCTTTTTTAGTTTTTTTTAGTTTTTTTTTCTTTTTTAGTTTGTAGTTTTTTACCTTTTTTTAGTTAATTTTAGTATTTTTTTTTTGTGAATTTACTTTTTTTAGTTTTTTTTCTTCTTTTGTATTAATGCTAAAGCCAAGGTTCGAACCTGAAACCTCTCGGACCTAGAACCTGGAACATAACGCTTTAACAACTGAGCTACTTCGGCTTGAATACATTCGTTTTTGAATTGGTATATGATGAAATAATTCAGACATCATATACGGACAGTGACGTCAGTCGACAGACAGACAGACAACTTATTTTGATATATATATAGATAGATTGCCCGTTTAAATATATATATATATATATATATATATATATATATATATATATATATATATATATATATATATATATATATATATATATATATATATATATATATATATATATATATATACATATATATATATATATATATATATATATATATATATATATATATATATATATATATATATATATATATATATATATATATATATATATATATATATATATATATATATATATATATATATATATATATATATATATATATATATATATATATATAAATATATATAAAAATAAGTTGTAGGTTTATGTGTTTGTCCATGTTTTGTGTTTGTCCGCATATGTGCGTTTGTTTGTCCTTATATGACGTCATTATAAGTATATAAGGCTTTGAATATGACATCAAAGGTTTTGTATATGACGTCAAAGGCTTTGCATATGACGTCATTATAAGTATATAAGAAGGGGATTCAAAGATACTTTTTAGTATAGATCTTACAATGACAGAAGAAACAGCCGAGGAAGCTGCTCAAAGAGTTAGTTCAAAGAGAAATTTTAGTATAAATCCTACAATGGCAGAAGAAACAGCCGAATAAGCTGCTCAAAGAGTTAGTTCAAAGAGAAATATTAGTATAAATCCTACAATGGCAGATGAAACAGCCGAGCAAGCTTCTCAAAGAGTTAATGCTAAAAAGCTTGGGGCTAATAAAGAAAGTAAAAAAAGAAAGCGTGCCGAGGAATCACAACAACAGCGTGAAAACAGGCTTGCGTCTCAAAGAAAAATTAGCAAAAAAAATCGTGCTCAGGAGTCATGAGAACAACGTGAAAACAGGCTCGCGTCTCAAAGAGAAATTACCAAAAGAAAGCGTGCCAAGGAAGCTGTTCAAAGAGTTAATTCAAAGAGAAATTTTAGTATAAATCCTACAATGGCAGAAGAAACAGCCGAGGAAACTGCTCAAAGAGTTAATGCCAAAAGGCTTGCGGCTAAAAGAAAAAGTAAGAAAAGAAAGCGTGCCAAGGGATCACAAGAGCAGCGTGAAAACAGGCTTGCGTCTCAAAGAGAAACTACCAAGAAATATCATGCCGAGGAATCACAAGAATAACGTGAAAACAGATTAGCGGCTAAAAGAGAAATTTCCAAAGAATCGTGTCGAGGAATAACAAGAACAATGTGAAACCAGGCTTTAGGCACAAAGAGATAATGCCAAGGGAAAGTGTGCCGAGGAATCACAAGAGCAAACGGAAAATTATCACCTTGCATTCTGGTACAGCAAAGTCGATGATTATAACTTGTGTAGATGTATTCAAATCGGGACTATGTCTATAATTTGTCCCTACTGTAAGGCCTTGAAATTTAATGGTGAAACAATGGGAATGTGTTGCGCCTCAGGAATAGTTCAACTTCCTCAACTGGCTGCACCACCAGAGCCATTGAATACTTTGCTTACTGGAACTACGTCAGAATCTAAGCGTTTTTTGTTAAACATTAGAAAATATAACTCATGTTTCCAAATGACGTCGTTTGGTGCCCAAATCAAAAATCAAGATCAATTTATGCTTAGTTTCAAAGTAAAAGGGCAAATATATCATAGAGCAGGGTCCTTTCTACCATTCTCAGGTGAAAATCATAAATTTTTACAACTGTACTTCATCAGTGAAAGAAATTCTGAATTGAATGCACGTTGCGAAATTTCTCCCGACGTTAAAAGGACTATCATTTCTCAATTGCAACATCTTTTCCACGAAAATAATAATTTAGTGCGTCTGTTCAAAACAGCAATCGATTTGGTACCTACTGATACGCATAAAATTGTTATTTACGCTGACAAAACGCCTACTGGCCAACATGTGCGTAGATACAATGCTCCAAATATCGACGAAGTGGTAATCGTTAGGGTCGGTTATCAGTTTTTACCTCAAGATATTATTCTTCATACGCGATACGCTCAATTGTTAAGAATTGCTGAAACTCATCGATGCTACGTTGCCCTGCAATATCCTATCATTTTTTGGGATGGAGCCGACGGCTATCACTTTAAAAATATTAATAAATATATAGATTCATCCACTAACAATCAAATGGATAAGAAATGTTTGCACAATGAATTATTATTCCTCTAGACTAAGGATTCGTGGGGATAAAGACAATTATATTTTAAAATGCCGTCAATTGTTTCATCAATACATCATTGATATGTATGCAAAGATTGAATCAGAACCTTTGCTATTTATCCGTCTGAATCAGACCAAGCTCCGCTCTGAAAAATACATTCATTTGCGAGATGCAGTTGTAAATGACGGTAATACCACTAACGTTGGAAGATTAACGATTTTACCTTCGTCATATGCTGGCAGTCCCCGTTATATGGATGAATAAGCTCAGGAAACTATTGCGTATATTCGTCTCTGTGGTCATCCAGATTTATTTATTACATCTACATGTAGTCAATCTTGGGACGAGATACAGCAGCTTTTATTTCAAGGACAATTGGCGGTTCATAGACATGACACTACGGCCCGTGTCTTCCGGCAAAATTTAAAATCATTGATAAACTACATAGTAAAACTTAAAGTGTTTGGGTCAGTGTGATGCTGGTTGTACTCAGTGGAATGGTAAAAGCGAAAATTGCAACACGCACATATACTAATATGGTTATTTGATAAAATTTCTTCTGATAAAATTGACGATGTGATTTCCGATATTGACGATTATTATATTGTGGTAAAAAATATGATACATAGACCTTGCGGTGCACTGAATTAAAAATATCCTCATTCAGTGAGGATTAGAGAAGTAATATCCTCGACTTTTAGTACCCAACACAATTACTGGCAATGATGGCTACCCACAATATAGAAGAAGATCTACTGACGATGGCGGCAAAACAACAATAATAAAGAAGCATAACGGTGCCACTATCGAATTAGATAATCAGTGGGTTGTTCCATATTCACCTTTATTGTCAAAAACATTTAATGCAAACATAAACGTTGAATATTGTAACTCTGTAAAGGCAATCAAATACATATGTAAATACGGCACCAAAGGCAGCTACATGACAGTTTTTGGCTTGCAGTCCGAAATAAGTGATATCGATGAAATCGTACAATATCAGGCTGGAAGATACATAAACAGTAATGAAGCTTTTTGGTGAATTCTTTCATTCCCGATACATGAACGATGTCCAGCTGCTGTTTACTTAGCGGTACATTTACAGAATGGTCAACGTGTTTACTTTTTGGAATCCAACGTGTAACAAAGAGCCCTGAATCAAAGAGCCCTGATACAAAGCTAGCTGCTTTCTTTTAATTCTATTTTCATTTTGACATTTCTTGTCAAAATGATTCTTTTGCAAAAAAACTGCTGTACACTGAAGTACCTTCTTATTACACGTCGAATGCTAAAAATAAAGTATTTGAACGTCAAAAAAAGGGTAAATCAGTCGACGGCCAACCTACCATCTTCAAAGATACCACGATAAGAAGACTCTATACCATTCAACCCAATCAACCTGAATGCTTCTTTCTTTGCCTGTTTTGGTTAATGTACCCGGTTCGACGTCATTTGAGTATTTGATAACTGTAAACGGTACTATACATGACACTTACCATAGTGCATGCCAAGCTCTGAATTCACTGGAGGTCAACTCTAATTTAAATTCGTGCAAAGCTTGGAATCACACTAACAACTTGCTTTTCTTCAGGTCCTACAGATTTATGGGAAAATTATAAATACGAAAATGGCCGAGGATATACTCCATCTAAAACGGTTAGAGAAGTCTGATATGACTTTTAATTTTACATCAGAAATTTATAACTACACTTTAGTTATTATTGAATATTTGTGCGTATGTATGGCAAACAATACTCTTCAGGATTTGGGAATGTCTTCACCTAATCGTAACAATGCTATTTCGACATGTGTAGAATTGGATCGTGAACAAAGCTCAAACACGAGTGATCTATTGTTGTATGTACAAAATAATATTTCTAAGTTAACGTCTGAGCAAAAGGAAATTTATGATAAGATAATGCATTGTGTTGATAACAACGTTGGAGTAATCTTATTTTTGGATACGCCAGGAGGTACTGGTTAAATGTTTGTGATAAAATTGATTCTGGCATCAATTTAATCCAAAACTGACATAGCGTTGGCAATTGCGTCGTCCGGAATAGCCGCAACGTTGCTGCATGATGGAAGAACTGCTCATTCCGCTTTGAAATTGCCTCTGAGTTTGCATTCTACAGAAACTCCTACGTGCAATATTTCCAAATCATCTGAGATGGGTAAATTATTGCAGCAATGCAAACTTATTATTTGGGACGAGTGCACAATGGCACACAAAAAATCGCTCGAGGCTCTGGATCAATCATTGCGAGATTTGCGAGGAAATTTGAAACTGTTTGGCAGCACATTAGTATTGCTTGCGGGAGATTTCAGACAAACATTACCTGTAATACCTAGATCAACCCCTGCAGACAAAATGAATATTTGCCTGAAAAATTTTAATTTATGGGCATACGTAAGGACATTAAAATTAACTACAAATATGCGTGTTCGATTACAAAACGATGACTCTGGTCAAACATTTTCAGATCAATTGCTGGCAATTGGAAAAGGAAAGCACCCAGTAGACTCGATTTCAGGACGTATACAACTGCCTGCTGAATTCTTTAACTTAGTGACGTCCAAAAATGAATTGGTTGAAAAGTTATTTCCGAATATTCTAACCAATTATAAAAATCATAAATGGCTAAATGAACGAGCGATTCTGACAGCCAAGAATAAAGACGTCCAAGAAATCAACAATATAATTTTGACCAGGATTCGAGACCAGGTAGTCCTTTACAAGTCAGTCGACACAGTTCTGGAACCAAATGAAGCCGTTAATTATCCATCTGAATTTTTAAATTCCCTGGATTACCCAGGGTTTTCACCACACGTGCTACAACTAAAAATAGGCGTTCCAATAATACTGTTACGATATATCAACCCAACAAAGCCTCGCAATGGCATGTGACTTGCCGTAAAAAAAAACAATTGAAAACGTAATAGAGGGACCAATCTTGTTAGGGCCTTTTGAGGGTGAGGCTGTTCTTATTCTCGCATTCAAATGATTTCAACAGATCTTCCTTTTCAATTTAAAAGATTGCAATTCCAAATTCGAATAGCATTTACTATCACCATCAACAAAGCTCAAGGGCAATCATCAGAAAAATGCGGTATAGATCTTAATACAGATTGTTTTTCCCATGGACAATTGTACGTTGCATGTTCGAGTGTTTGTAAACCTGATAATCTATTTGTATGCACAGACAATGGGACAGCGAAGAATGTTGTATATTCGCAAGTTTTACATAGTTAATTTGTATTGGATATGTATATCTATCTATCTATCTATCTATCTATATAAAAATAAGTTGTCTGTATGCATGTTTGCTTGTTAGTAAATAGGACGTTTGCATATGACGTCATTATAAGTATATAGGGCTTTGTATATGCACAGGCAATGGGACAGCGAAAAATGTTGTATATTCGCAAGTTTTACGTAGTTAAAAACATATATATATCTATCTATATTCACAAGTGGGACTCAGGGACACAACTACAATGGCGTGTAACGACTTGCACGCTCGGGGAGGCTTGGGGAGGACGCGAAGCGCCCCCACAAACTAGGTGTTGATATATATATATATATATATATAACATGTATATAACATATATATATAATATAACACATATATAACATATATATATATATATAACATGAACAAAATTTCACTATATAATAAACTTTTCTGTGCTATAGTTTATATTCTAAAATATATACAATAAATCAGAAAAGACAAATTCATTTTATTTGTAATAGAAATACGTGAATTGTACTAAAAATATTGTAAAATTATAAATGCAAATAAAAACGTAAGAAAAATATTTCAAAATTAAAATTTAATAAAAATTAACTAATAATATTAAGTAGACTATACAATAGAGTTTACCAGCAATTTGAAGTGTACTCAGTCAGTAACTAAAGTACTCAGAATTTATAAGCTAGCTGAATTTGTGCTAATCAAACCTGCTTTTATTAAATTTATCGTATTCATTTGGCTACTAAACACTCAGATTTTATCAACTAATTGAGTTTGTTGAACTCAAAAGTGCTTTTATTAAATTTTTATATTTTGTCAGCAACTTAAAACACTCAAAAATTGCCAGCTAGGTGACTTTGTTGTACTCAAAAGTGCTTATATTAAAAATTTTATATTCAGTTCACAAATAAAGATTGATCGGCCAAGATAACTAAGCCTAAGTAAACTTTACTTATAAGCAGTTAACTGAATGTAACCTAACCTGAGCTAACCTGAAATTTTAAAGAAGCAAGACTTCAGAAGATTTGTTTTCGTCTTATTAATTTTAAATTGACTCTCACAATTCTGATTAGACGCAAACTAACACTAAAAAAAATCTGCTCACATTTAACAAACAAAAAATAATGGCCAGCATAAATTTGCCATTTTCATTTCTCATTCCAAAATAAAAAAAATCATACATTATCAATCAATTAACTGACATTTTTCCACGCAGAACTGCTATCATTAAATTTTTTACTCTATCAGCAACTAAAAGACTCGAAATTTATAAAATAGCTGAATTTGTTGTACTCAGAAATGCTTTTATATAATTTTTGGTATCCCCTCCGAGTAAATTAGGTGAAATAGATCAGCTAGCTAAGTATGTTATACTCAAAATTGCTTTTATCAAATTGTTTGTGGTCAGTAAGCAACTAAAATTCTCGCAATTTACCAATTAGCTGAGTTTGTTGCACTGAAACGTACTATTATTAAATTTTGATATTTGGTTCGCAACTAAAACGCTCAAAATTTACAAACCAGTTTGGTTTGTTTTACTCAAACGTGATTGCATTAAATTTAGTGGTACTCAGCCAGAAACTGAAACACGTTGAAATTACCAACTAGTTGAGTCCTCTGAAGTGATTCTATTAAATATTCAATATTAAGCTACCAACAAAAATAGTTAGAATTTACCGCCCAGTTGAGTTTTCGTACTCAAATTTTTCTATAATTAAATTTTTTACTAGCGGATTTTATTGTAAACAAAAGTGCTTTTATTAAATTTTCTATACGCAGTCAGCACCAAAAACACAAGGAATTCGTCAACTAACTGAGTTTGTTGTGCTCAAAAGTGCTATTATTAATTTTTTTATATCAGGTCAGGTACAAAAAACAATCGAAATTTACGAACTAGTTGAGTTTGTTCTACACAAAATTTCTTTTATTAAATTTTTTCGTACTCAGCTAGCAAAAAAAACATTCAAAATTTATCAACTAACGGAATTTCTTGTGCTGAAAAGTGATTTTAATAAAATTTTTGGTAATCAGTCAGTAACTATAACCCTCGGACTTCAGTAACTAACTGATTTTCTTGTACTTAAAAGTGATTTTATTAATCTTCTTATGTTCCATCAGCAACTAAAACACTCCAAAAGTACCAACCAGTTCAGTTTGTTGCACTCAAATCTGCTTTTATTGAATTTCCTTTGGTAATACCAGCAACTAAATCACTCAAAATTTATCAAATAGCTCAATTTTTTCTGTTCAAAAGTATTTTAATTTAATTTTTGGTACTATGCCTGCAAGTAAAACCGAAACCGAAGTATTTTTATTTAATTTCTTATATTCAATCAGCAACTATAATATACAGAATTCATTACCTAGCTGAATTTGTTGTGCTCAGAAGTGATTTTAATAAAAGTTTGATATTCACTAAGCAACTAAGACGCTCAAAATTTACCAGCGAGTTGAGCTTGCTGTATTTAAAATTGATTTCATGAATTTTTTTGGTACTCAGCCCGCAGCAAAAAAAAATCTTATTTTATCAACTAGGTAAATTTGTTATCCTCAGAAATACTTTCATTAAATTTTTTGTACTCTGCCTGCAACCAAAACATACGGAATTTTATATTAGCTAAAATTGATTTACTCAAAAGTGCTTTCATTAAATTTTGTTATTCAGTATGCAACTACAATACTCGGAATTTACCAAATAGCTGAGTTTCTTATATTAAAAATTACTTTTATAAGATTTTCGGCACTCAGTCAGTAACTAAAATAGGTATCGTTTATCAAATAGCTGAGTTTGTTGTAATCAGACTTGCTTTTATTAGATTTCAGATATCCAGTCAGAGACTTATATTTTTCTATTTAGTCAGTAACTACTCTGACATTACCAACTAGTTACCAAAATTCATAAATTACGAACTAGTTGATTCTGTTGTTCTCAAAAGTAATTTTATTAAATATTTAATATTCAGTTAGGAGCTAAGGAATGGTCTGCCAAGCTAACCTTACCTAAGTGCACCTAACTTAAAAGCAGTTAACTTAATGTAACCTTACCTAAACTAATCAAAAAATCTAAAGTAGCAAGACTTTAGAAGATTTTGTTAATTTTTTTCGCTTTATTCATTTTAAATTGACTCTCAAAATACTGATTGCACACAAAATAACGCACAAAAATAATCTGTTCACTACTAAAAAAAGTAATGACTAGCATACATTTGCCATCTTCATTTCTCATTCCAAAATAAAAAAAAACATACGGAATTTATCAATTAGCTGATTTTTTTGTAACCAAACTACTTTCATTCATTTTTTTTAATCTGTCAGTAACTTAAAGTTCATTGACTACTCGAAAGTCTTTTCTCTAAATTTTTAATTTTTATATCGCAACCCAAACCCTCAAAATTTACCAGCCAGTTGTGTTTGTTGTACTCAAGTGTTTTTGATTAAATTTTGGTATAATCAGCGAGCAACAGAAACAAATGGAAATTACCAACTATTTGAGTTTATTATATTCAAAAATACTTTTATGAAACTTTTGATATTCAATTATCAACTAAAACAGTTGGAATTTACCAGCCAGTTGAGTTTCTCAAACAATTTGTGGTAGCGAACTGTGGTAATGAATGACCTTGTTCAATAGTAATATAAACTCTAAAAAATGAAATTTTAAAGCCAATAGTTACACCAAAAAAACTACATTTTTATGCTGATTTTAGATATAGAATTTATATATATGATTTAAGTTTCATCGATTTTAGTTTAGCCCATCAAAAGTTACGAGCCAATGAATATTTGCCTTATTTAGAAAATAGGGGGGAAAACTCTCTAAAATTCAGAGAATTTTAACGAAAATCACACCATCAAATTCAGTGAATCAGGGAAACCTACTTTAGAAGTTTCATTACTTTGAATCCAAACCAACTAAAAAATCTGAAGTAGCAAGACTTCACACAATTTTCTTATATTCATTTGCTTGAAACATTTTAAACTGACTCTCACAATGCTTATTGCAAACAAACTAGCACACAAACATAATCTATTCACCTCTAACAAAAAAATTAATTACCAGCTAACATTTACCACCATTATTTCTCATAAAAAAATAAAAAAGCCAAAAACATACAGAATTTATCAACTAGCTCAATTTTTGTACTCAAAAGTTTTTTGATTAAATTTTTGTTTTTCAGTCAGCAGCTAAAACACTCGAAATTAACCAACTAGATGAATTTGTTGTACTCTAAAGTACTTTTCTAGAGCTTTTTGCATTCATTCTGTGTTTAAAACACTCGAAGTTTACCTACTAGCTGATTTTGCTGCACTCAAAGGTGCTTTCATTAAAGTTTTGGTACTCAGCCAGCAATTAAAACATTCGGAATTTATCAGCTATCTAATTTTTTTTACTGAAAAGTACTTTGATGAGATTTTTTGTACTGTGCCTGTAACTAAAACGTACAGTATCTATTCCTAAATTAGACAAATTTTGGGTACTAAAAATTACTTTCAATAAATTGTTGGTACTCAACCAGCAACTGAAAACATTCGAAATTTATGAACTAGCTGAATTTTGTTTACTTAAAACTGCTTTCATTTAATTTTTTATTCGGTCAGCGAATGAAACAGTCAGAATTTACAAACTAGCTGAATTTGTTCTAATTCAAAGTGCTTTTATTAGATTTTTGATAGCCACTTGGTATCTAAAATATTCAGAAATTTTCAGCTATCTAAAATCGTTCTTGTACCGAACGTGTTTTTATTAATTTATTTTATTCAGTAAGCAGATAAAACGACCATATTCGATCAGCTAGTTGAGTTTGTTGAACTTCAAAGTAATTTTATTAAATTTTCTTATTCAGTCAGCAACGAAAAATACTTGGAAATGACCAACCAGTCAAATGTCTTGTAATCAAAAGAGCCTCTATTAAATGTTTGAAATGTAGTTTGCAACTATAGTTTGGTCGGCTACATTAACCTAACCTATATGAAACTAACTTAAAAGCAGTTACCTCATGTAACCTAACCAAAACTAACAAAAAAAACTATGAAGGAACAAGACTTTACAAGACTTTTTTTTATTTATTCGCTTCATTCATTAAAAAAAAACGCTCACAATAAAAATTATAAGAAAGAACTAACACACAAACATAATCTATCCACCTCCAGACAAAAAAGTAATAATTAGCAGACATTTACGACTTTTATTTCTCATTCCTAAAAACATACAAAATTCATCAACTACCTGATTTTTTGTGCTCAAAAGTGCTTTCATTAAACTGTTGTTGCTCAGTCAGCAACTAAAACACTCGATATTTACCAGCTAGCTGATTTATATTGCATTCTAAAGTACTTTTATAAATTTTTCACATCCAATCTGTAAGTGAAAAAATCGAAATTTACCAACTAACTGAGTTTGTTGTATTCAGAAGTGCTTTTATAAAATTTTTGGTATCCACTCTGGGAATAAGACACGCAGAATTTATCAACTAGCTGTGTTTGTTGTACTTAAAATTTCTTTTACTAAGCTTTTGTTTCTCAGTCAGCAACTGAAACAATCGGAAATTAATGACTAGCTTCTAATTAACGACTAAAATCAAATTTTTGATTTTCAGGTAGCAACTGAAACCCTTTGAATTCACCAAAAAGTTTGGTTTGTCATAAATTACCAACTAGTTGAATTTGTTGTACACAAAAGATCTTTTATTAAATGTTTAAGATTCAGTTAGTAACCAAAGCTCGGTCGGCTGCATTAACCTAACCTAAATAACTCTAGCTTAAAAGTAGTTACACAATTTAACCTAAACTGAAAAGAAAATCTGAAGTAGCAAGACTTAATAAGATTTTTTATGTATTTATTCACTTCATTCATTTTAAATTGACTCTCACATTTCTGATTATAAGCAAACTAATACACAAACATAATTTATCCACCTCTAATAAAAAAAACACAATTACCAGCATACATTTACCACTTTTATTTCTCATTCCAGAATAAAAAAAGCAAAAAATATACAGAATTGATCAATTAGCTGAATATTTTGTACTTAAACGTCCTTTCATTAAATTTTTGTTATTCGATCAGCAGCTAGAATAAGTCGAAATTTACCAACTAGCTGAGTGTGTTGTGCTCTAAAGTACTTTTAAATATTTTTGCATCCACTCTGTAAGTAAAACACTCAAAATATACTAACTAGCTGAGTTTGTTGTACTCAAAGGTGCTTTTATAAGATTTTTGGTATCCACTCTGTGAGTAAAACACGCGGAATTTATCAACTAGCTGAGTTTGTGGTACTTAAATTTTCTTTTATTAAGCTTTTGTTACTCAGTCAGCAACTAAAACAATCGGAAATTAACGATTAGCTGAGTATGTTGTAATCAAACGCACTTCAATTAAATTTTTGATTTTCAGTTGGCAACTGAAACTCTCAAAATTCACTAAAAAGTTTGGTTTGTCGTAAATTACCAACTAGTTGAATTTGTTGTACACAAAAGAGATTTTATTAAATGTTTAAAATTCAGTTACCAATAAAAGCTCTGTCGGCTACATTAACCTAACCTAAATAGACCGAGCTTAAAAGCAGTTACACAATTTAACCTAAAATGAAAAGAAAATCTGAAGTAGCAAGACTTAATAAGATTTTTTATATATTTACTTACTTCATTCATTTTAAATTGACTCTCACAGTTCTAATTACAAACAAACTAATACACAAATATAGTCTATCCACCTCTAATAAAAAAAATAATTACCTGCATACATTTACCACTGTTATTTCTCATTCCAGAATAAAAAAAGCAAAAAATATACAGAATTTATCAACTAGCTGAATATTTTGTACTTAAACGTCCTTTCATTAAATTTTTGTTATTCGATCAGCAGCTAAAATAACTCGAAATTTACCACCAACTAGCTGAATTTGTTGTGCTCTAAAGTACTTTTATATATTTTTTTGCATCCACTCTGTAAGTAAAACACTCGAAATGTACCAACTAGCTGAGTTTATTGTACTCAAAAGTGCTTTTAAAGGATTTTTTTATCCACTCTGTGAGTAAAACACGCGGAATTTATCAACTAGCTGAGTTTCTGGTACTAAAATTTCTTTTATTAAGGTGCTGGTACTCAATCAGCAACTAAAACACTCGAAATTTATAGACTAGCTGAGGTTGTTGTACTTAAGCATACTTCTTATTAGATTTGTGATTTTTAGTTAGTAACTAAAATACTCGGAATCTAAGAATCTGATGGATTTGTTGTACTGAACGTTATCTCATTAAATTTCGTGGTACTCTGCCAGCAACTGAAAGTTACTTGGAATTTACCTACTAGATGAGTTTTTTTGGGCTCAATAGTGGTTTTATTAAATATTTGATATTCAGTTAGTAGCTAAAACTATCAGAACTTTTTAACTAATTGAGTTTGTTTTAATCAAACGTGCCTTAATTATATCTTTTGCAATGAGCCATCAACTCAAACAATCGGAATATATTGAACTAGCCGAGTTTATCGTTCTCAAAGTACTATCATTAAATTTTTGGTGCTCGGCCTGCATGTAAAACAGACGAAATTTATCAACTAGCTGAATTTGTTATAAAAAAAATTGTTTTTATTTTTTTATACTCAGTCAGCAACTAAAACACTCAGAATTTACAAACTAGTTGAGTTTGCTTTACTCAAAGGTGATTTTTTGGTACTCAGCCAACAACTAAAAACATTTGGAAATTATCAGCTACCTAATTTTTTTTTTACTTAAAAGTACTCTTATGAAGTATTCGGTACTTTACATGCAACAGAAACAGCCGGAAATTATTACTAAATTAGCCAAATGTTTGGTCCTCAAGAGTGCTTTCAATAATTTTTTATTTGAAACATTTGATATTTACCAACTAGCTGAAATCGTTATGCTCAAAAGTGCTTTGTAAAAGTTTTGATAGACACTCGGTCATTTAAACCTTTGGAATTTTTCAACTAGTTGAGTTTTTTGCACTCAAAAGTGCTTTATTTTTTTATTTTTGGTACTCAGTATTCAGCTTAAACACTCAGAATTTATAAAATAGCTGAATTTATTGTACTCAAACTTGCTTTTATGAAATTTATTATATTCGGTCACCAGCTAAAACAATTTTAATTTAGCAACTAGTTGCGTTTGTTGTACTTAAAATTGGTTTTATTAATTTTCTTATATTCAGTCAGCAGACAAAAAAAATCAGAAATTACAAATAATTGCTTTTGTTTTACTCCAAAGTGCTTTTATTTAATATTAAATATTCAACTAGAAACTAAAGCGTTGCCGTCCATGCTAATCTAACTTAAGCAAACCTAACCTAAAAGCCGTTAACATAAATGCAGCTAAAACAAAAATAGTCCTTTCGCCATTGACAAAAGAAAAAGATATAATAACCACTATATATTTACAACTTTAATTTCTCATTCCAAAATAAAAACAAAAACATGAAGAATCTATAAATGAGCACAGTTATATTTTACTCATAAGTGCTTTCATTAAATTTTTGTTACTTTGACAATTCTTGTTACTGAATCGATAAGTAAAAAATTCAAAAATTATCAACTAGCTGAGTGGGATGTATCTCAAAAAATTTTTTTCTTACATTTTTGGTAGTCAATCAGTAACTAAAACACTCGGAATGAACAAACTAGCTGAATTTTTCGTATTTTAACATGCTTTTGTACGAATTTTGGATCATCAGTTAGCAGCTAAAAACTCATAATATACCAACTAGTTGGGTATATTTTAATCAAAAGTAGCTCCATTAAATTTTTCTGTACTCAGCCAGCAGCTAAAACACTCGGAATTGATCAACTAGCTGGTTTTATTGTATTCAAAAGTGATAAATGTTTGGTACTCTGCCTGCAAGTAGTACAAACCATTTATCAACTAGCCAAGTTTATTGTACACTAAAGTTCTTTATTTAAATTTTTATATTCAATCAGCAGCTAAAAAACAAAGAATTTATTGACTAGGCGAGTTTGTTGTGCTCGAAAGTTCTTTTATTAAATTATTGATGTTCAGTCAGCAACTACAACATTCAGAATTCACCAGCTAATTGATTTTAATTTGCTCAAAAGTCCCTTCATTAAATTTTTTCGTACTCCACCAATAACTAAAAACATTAGGAATTTATCACATAGCTAATTTCTTAGCACTCAAAAGTTATTTCATAATTTTTTTACGCAGTCAGCAACTAAAACACTCCTAATTATCCAACTGTAGAGATAAGTGCTTTTATTTAATTTTTGATAGCGACTTGGTTAGTAAAAAGTTAGGAATGTATCAACCAGCAAAGCCTGTTGTACTCAAAAGTGCTTTTATAAATTATTGTTATTCAGTTAGTAACGATAAAACCCGAAATTTATCAGCTAGTTGAATTTGTTTTGCTAAAACTTGCTTTTGTAAACTTTTTATATTGAGTCAGCTGATAAAACACTCAAATTTTATAAACTAGTTTAGTTCGTTTTACTCAAAAGTGCTTTTATTAAATTTTTCATATTCATTCAGCAACTAAAACATATGGAAATTACCAACTAGTTGACTTCATTGTACTAAGAAAAATCATATGGAACATTTGATTTTCAGTTAGCAACTAATACACTCGGACTTTACCAGCCAGTTGAATTTGTTTTTTTGTTGAGCGTGATGAGTGTGATTTCATTGTGGGATTCAGCCAGCAACTAAAATACTCAGAATTTACAAACTATCTGAGTTTTTTTTGTGCTCAAGTTTTTTTGTACTGCTTTCGTTATATTTTTGGTACTCAGCCAGCAAGTAAAAAAATAGGAAACGTATCAGCTAGCTGAAGTTTTTGAAAATATAACAGTTCAAAATAGGGATGAAACCTTTTAATCGACAGTGAAACAAATACGAGATTTTTAACTGAATATTTTGGACAAATATCAAATGTCCATCATCAGCAGTCAAAATAAAAGACATGAATGAAAACAACAAAATTTATGCCCAATAAACTAACTACATATAGTTTATTGCTCTCATTTTTTTTCAATACAACAACAGAAGCAAATTTTCTTGACCCTTTCGGTTCCGTTTCATTAGATTTATCTGAAATATCATAGAGGTCAAAGCTCTTAGGTGAAATGACCTCAGTACCTCAGTAAATTATCATAAATTGAATTCAATCCCAATTCACCTTTATCTCTGTTTTTGGAATTATTCTTGAATAATTTTTTTTCATTTCGATTGTTTTCCTAAAAATTTGCTTTAAACCTTGGACCCTAGAAAAAAGAGACGTTCTCAAACAGAAGAAAATGGTTTGGATAATTGAAAGTATGTTTCGATAGAGCCGAAGTGAAATCTTCCGGTTAGGACTTTTGCTTTAAGGACGATCAAATAGAATTATGATGTTGTATTAATCTCATTTTCAAATTCTGGTTAGTACGTCCCACATAAGAGCTTCAACAAGTAACTGAAATTTTATAAGCCCCACTTTGGTGCTTTACGGAAGTTCAATCCCTTCCAGAATTTAAAAACCTTGCCAAAGTATTACTACATCTTACAGCTACCTTTAAACCATTATTTTGTAAATTTCCTTTAAGATTTTCACTCAGCCGTGGAAAATATGGTAGAGAACAAAAAACATCTTTCTTTTTTTGTTGTTTTCAGAATATCGTTAGAAAATTCTATAAATTTTTTCCTTCTTTCTGAAAAAGTCTGGTCAATTAACCAGCCTGGATAATGGTTACTTATTTAATTTTTTTTTAATAATAAAAATTCATCCTCCATGAGTTTTGGAGAACAAATTTTTAAAAATGCAGTCAGTCAAGGATATGATGAAACAAACTTTCACTTGGCGAGTGTGACCAGAGAATAACGAAAGAAATCTATGATTGTTAGTAAGTTTTCTGTAAATTTTGAAATCCAGACTATTTTCAGTTTTTAAAAGAAAAATATCCAGAAATGGAAGTTTCTTAGCCTCCTCTAATTCTATTGTAAATTTTAAATCACCTCTCCAAAATCTAAGATGTTATAAAAAACCTTTCAATTCCTCCTCCCTATAATTCCATACTGAAATTATGTCATCCATATTTCTCCCCGCTAGTTTGTGTTTTAAAAAATATGAATGTAACGCTACTGTTTCAATATTTTATACAAAACAATTTGCAAATAAAGGACTTAAAGAGGCCCCCATGAGTAAACCATTTACTTGTTCGAAAAAAAAAACCTCTGAATGGAAAAAAAATAAGAGAATGTATTGCATAATCTAACTAAAATTATAATTACACCAACTTCCAATTCCGTTTTACCACTATTTACGTCCAAATTCCTTAATACATTTCTTTCAAGAAGAATTTTGGTGGCATTTAAATCAATATTCGCATACATAACCAATATCCAGGCTGGTTAATTGAACAGACTTTTTCAAAAACAAAGACCAAATTCCAAGAATTTTCTAGCAATATCCTGGAAAAAACAGAAAAAAAGATGTTTTTTGTTCTTTACCATTCATTCCAGGGCTGAGTGAAAAACTTAAATGAATTTTTCATAATAATGGTATAAAGGTAGCTTTCAGAGGTAGTAATACTTTGGATAGGTTTTTGAATTCTAGAATGGATCGAACTTCTATAGAGCAATAAAGTGGGGATATAAAATCTTGTTGACTTGTGGAAGCTCTTATGTGGGACGTACTAACCAAAAATTGAAAATGAGATTAATACAACATCAGAATTCTATTTCATCGTCCTTAAAGCAAAACTCTAAGCCTGAAGATTTGACGTCAGCTCTATCGGAACATATGTCTCTTTGATTTCTTTTGAATGTCTCTTTGATTTCTAGGGACCAAGGGTTAAAGAAAAATTTTCAGGGGAACAATCAAAATAAAAAAATAATATTCAAGAGTAATTCGATAAACAGAGATACAGGTGAATGTGGATTGAATTCAATTTATGATAGTTTACTTAGGTCAAATTCTTAAGACATTTTATCTTAAATATCATTTGATCTGACCCATGGGCACTCCTCACTGCCCCCTCCCCAAATTCAACCAAAACACTTATTATTGTTATTCCATTCCAAAAAATCATTTAATTTTATTTACTCTTTCCTAAACTCTTCAAGATACCTAAATTCTTCAGTAAAAACAAAAGTATGGCTGCTGCACGTTTCTCTAAGAATACTAAATAAAAAAAAACAGTTTTATCAATTGAATTTAAGAAGAAACATTAAAACTTAAAATGAACAGAAATTATTACGTATTTGAAGGGGGTTGCTCCATCCTCAACACCTCAATCCTTCCGCTAAATTTTTTGTACTAAGAAGAAGTGTCTTATTGATCTATTTAAATGGGTTGTGTGTTTTAGGAATAGTTTACGTAATAGTTTCTGTTCGTTTTCAGTTTTAAAACTGGTTCTTTAGTTTTTGAATATATTTTTTAATTAATTTCTAATCGATTTTTAAATAATGCTAAGAAACCTGGCCACCACTCCTCGGAAAAACCCCTTCCTCGCCGAAATATCACTTAGACAACTCAGTTCTAGTTCAAATTTACACTAGACAATACTCTTAAGCATTCCACGTGTATAATTGAGAAGAAAAAAGAAAGCAAGACAAATAAAAAGAAGAATTTTGGCAAATTCCTCCAGTGTATAATTTTCCCGAGACAAGCTCATTCCCTGGAAACTTCCCTCCCAATTGAAAATCCCCTAGTTGAAAATGTGTCCCCCTCCCCACCTAAGAACATGTGCATGCATCCCAACAACAAATACTATCTGCATAAAATTGGAACATTCTATAACTTAAAGATCTTTTCCCCTTTGGCTGTGGGAGGTTATGTTATGACCAAAGGCATATTTATTGGATCAATTAACTTTGATGAACAAAATGGCTATCTCAAAATTTTGATTGAACAATTTTTGGAAAAAAGATTCAGAGAGGGAGCCTAGTTACCCTCGAATTTTCGGCAACATAAGTAAAGCAATAAAATTTTTAATTTCAGTTCAAATAAGCTCTATTTCAATTTCATACCACTTTTGGGTCGATATGATCACCCCTGGTAAGAAACAAAGCGTGAAAGGTCACGCATCCGTGATCTTTCTTCTTGCAAAAAAAATATACAAAATTCCACATTTTTGCAGATAGGAGCTTGAACCCTAATCAATATGGTTGTTTGATACGCTGAATCTGATGAAAAGATTTTCCTTAAGATAACATTACTTCTAGGGGTGTTTCCCTTCATATCAAAAATCAGAAAAAAAATTCTCAAGCACGTAAGCTTTGATATTTCGGATCAAAAGTAATGAACTTTATATATTTGAAATCAGCCTAAAAACCCAATTCCTTTCGTATATCTATTAGTATCAAAATTCTGCTTTTTAGAGTTTCGATCACTATTGAGCCAGGACGCTCTGTACTTATAGCTCGTTAACACGAAGAGTTTGAAAAGCACAAGGCTTACTGCACATTTGGCGCTCTACAAAAACAAAATTATATAATAAATATTTTCTTTTTTAGTTTTTACATCACTAAAAATTAAAGTAAAATTTCATTGAAACCAGACCAAGACTTTCCAATAGGCCCAATAGGCTTTTATTATTCCCGAAGTTTTGTGGATTTCCCCAAAAATCTTGCTAAAACGAAGCGACAAAAACACTTGGGCTAAGAAGCGTCAAACCTTTAAATCTGGACCAGGGTGAAGTAAAATCTTGAGTTGGTGAGCGTTCAGCAATTAATATTATTATATATCAAATATTCAGTTTAATTTATTTGTCTTTCCAGAAACTATTAATAAATTTTGGCAAAAAAAAAATATTCGAAATAGGGAATTTTGAAAAACTTGAAACTTTGGCAATAAGAAACAAATGGAAATTGATTAAAAAGCTTTCCAAAAAATAAGTTTTTTACTGAAAAGTAAACACCATATTAAACTTATGATCGGAAAAATAGAAACCTACAATAGCTCAAACTCAAAACGACATAAAATTACTACTAAAGAATAAATGAAACCCAAGTGATGGAAAGTTAACTACAGCCCCAACCAGATATTGGCGCGGAAATGATGCTGCACCACTCATTTGAGGAGAAAAGTGTCGCTGGCTCTAAATACTTTGTTGAAATGCCTTGCGGTTATGGACCGTAAATATAATGTAGTATATGAAATGTAATATAAGTAATATATGTAAATGGCCCGTAAATATATAATTTGTTCATACCCTATTACGGTAAAAGAGCCGTCCTGGTCAAGTGGATTGGTGCACTGGATTCAGAATCCTTCGTCTGAGAGGACACAGATTGGAATTCCAGTATACCCAATTAATTAGTTTGGAATGGGGGTCAGTGGTGTGACTCTGCAAACTTAGTCAGAGTCAACCCAGCTCTAAATGGGTCCCTGGAGAAATCTGGGGAAGGTAAACAGGAAGGGTGTGTGAATGCAGAGGATGGTTGGCCCCCAGCCCCGCATTGCACTTCCTGGCTGAAGGGTCAAGAAACGGACATCAGCACCGCCGGTAGGGACTGTAAAGTCTAACGCCGTATCCTCTATCCTTTTATTCCGGTATACCCTTCTCAAGGGTATGCTGAAGTGATCAAATCATCAAATGGGCCAAAATCTAGGCCAAGGTTGCAACCAAAACGGGTCACCACTAATATCTTTAGCTATCTCTTTGAAAGGTAAACGGGTCCCCCCTGTCGATATACTAGTGACTGTATTTCTTGCGAACTCTTTTTCTACCCAGCCTGGGTTCCTGGAAAAATAATTACACACAGGTGTAGAAAATAGCTTACTTGTATTCTTCCAAAGGTTACTTGACAAAACACACACACACACACACACATATATATATATATATATATATATATATATATATATATATATATATATATATATATATATATATATATATATATATATATATAAACTCTGAAAAAATTCCATAAACAGGGTCTTAATATGGACTAAATAACAAAACACCGCAGTAGAAAAGCATTTTATGCAGGAAGGGGACCTTAGATTGGCCCTGGTCAATCCGGTAAATTATATTTCAAACCCCAGGCTTCTTTTGAATAGTATTATCATTCAATGGCCCAAAAGAGAAAGGCCAAAATAGAATTTAGCTTGCAAGCTTTAAAACTAAACTTGATTAAACTTATATATTTAAAATTAGCATTAGCATGCAATTCTTTTGATGTAGCTATTGATATCAATATTCCATTTTTTGTAGTTTTGGTTAATATTGAGCCGGGTCACTCCTTACTACAGTCCGTTACCATGAACTGTTTGATTTGGCAAGGTTGGACACTTAAACTCTCAAACTAGAAACAAAACAAATTATTTTCGTTAATACATATACGAACCCAGAAGTGTAGGAATATGAGCTTGAAAATCAACATCTTTCCATAACAAAGTGAAATTATGAAATTATATGGACAAAATCTTCAATGCTCTTCGAATAATAACGGCTAAGTCTTAATGTATTGTATTAACAAAATTTATTTAAAAGACGCTAGCTTCACATTTAAAGTTTGCCCATCCAAGTCTAAATTATAGATAAAAATCAATTTGAAACTGTAAATAATATGATAAATAAATGACATGAGAGAAGCATAAAATATTTCCCACCAATTAATCAAAAAAAAATCACAAGGTTTATGATGTACCACAATTTGTTCACACATGAACAATTTGTCGTATATCTCGTGTGTGAGCAACCTTCACCTGCCATGTCATATAGTAAAGCCTTTAGCGGAGACCAACTTGCATAATTCCCCAATAAAGAAATGTTCATCCGAACTTTTGAGGATGTAGGCACTGCCCGTTTGGTTAGTCCTCTGGTAAAAATAGTTCTAAATGTAGTTAAGCAACCTTTTGCATGAGATTCAAAAACAGTGTCTACCAGTACTATTAGAACTAAGAACTCAATGCAGCACCAATTTACCGTGGGCTTACAAAACTGCCCGCTCTCCTCATCCATCCCAGTCTATTCAAATCCTTCTTTCCGTCCCCCTCCTAAGAAGCTCCAATTTTCATTGTGGGCATTGAATACAAGGATAAACAGCTCTTGCTTTGACCTTTGATGATTGGTAAAAGAGGACAATCTGTCGTAATCTGTCAGCCTTCGCGTGCCAAGTCTTAGTCGTTTCAAAATATCTCTCATTATAGCCTCATAAGGTAGGATAGAATAAAATATTTCTTACAGGTTGTTGCTTGAAAAAACGGTCAGTCAGATGGGTATTCAAAAGCATCTGTAGGTAATTTTGCTGAAAAAAAATAATTAATAAACTCTTCCTCACCCGTCAAATCTCCCATGCTTCCGAGTCATACTTAACTACTGTCATCACTTTTGCTTCCAATATTCTAATCCTCGAAGCCTTACTCTTTTTAAGATTAATTTATTCATTTGTATTAGTACCTGTTTTGTGTTTTTGCTAATATTATATATTTCTTTTTTGTCTGTAGGGGTTTCAGTCCCGTTTCTTTTCTTTTTCAGATAAATGATCTGTTTTTGTTTCCGTAATTAAACTTGCTTAGATTTCCCTATAGTACAATTTTCAAAGATCATTTAAAGTCTCTCAGGTAAGCTGCAATTGTTTTGCAATAAGTAAGCTTGCAAGCTAAATTCTATTTTGGTCTTTCTGTTTTGGGCCATTGAATGATAATATTATTCTAAAGAAACCTGGGGTTTGAACTATAATTTACCGGATTGACCAGGGCCAATCTAAGGTCCCCTCCCTACATAAAATGCTTTTGTACTGTGGTGTTTTGTTTTTTAGTCCATATTAAGACCCTGTTTAGGGAGTTTTTTTCAGGGTTTATATATATATATATATATATATATATATATATATATATATATATATATATATATATATATATATATATATATATATATATATACATATATATATATATGTATATATATATATATATATATATATATATATATATATATATATATATATATATATATATATATATATATATATATATATATATATATATATATATATATATATATATATATATATATATATATATATATATATATATATATATATATATATATATATATATATATATATATATATATATATATATATATATATATATATATATATATATATATATATATATATATATATATATATATATATATATATATATATATATATATATATGTGTGTGTGTGTGTGTGTGTGTGTGTGTTTTGTCAAGTAACCTTTGGAAGAATACAAGTAAGCTATTTTCTACAGCCGTGTGTAATTATTTTTCCAGGAACCCAAGCTGGGTAGAAAAAGAGTTCGCAAGAAATACAGTCACTAGTATATCGACAGGGGAGACCCGTTTACCTTTCAAAGAGATAGCTACAGATATTAGTGGTGACCCGTTTTGGTTGCAACCTTGGCCTAGATTTTGGCCCATTTGATCGTTCGATCACTTCAACATACCCTGGAGAAGGGTATACAGGAATTAAAGGATAGAGGATACGGCGTTAGACTTTACAGTCCCTATCGGCGGTGCTGATCTCCGTTTCTTGGATTTTTGATATGAAGGGAAACACCCCTAGAAGTAACGTGATCTTAAGGAAAATCACCTCATCAGATTCAGCGTATCAAACAACCATTGTTTAGGTTTCAAGCTCCTATCTGCAAAAATGTGGAATTTTGTATATTTTTTTTTTTGCAAGAAGAAATATCACGGATGCCTGACTTTTCACGCTTTGTTTTTTACCAGGGGTGATCTTATCGAGCAAGATGTGGTAGAAAATCGAAAGAGAGCTTATTTGGACTGAAATTAAAAATTTTATTGCTTTTCTTAAGTTACCAAAAATTCGAGGGTAACTAGGCTCCCTCTCCCACTCTTTTTTTCCCAAAATTGTCCGATCAAAATTTTGAGATAGCCATTTTGTTCATCAGAGTTAAAAGATCCAATAAATATACCTTTGGTCATAACATAAACTCCCACAGCCAAAGGGGAAAAGATCTTTAAGTTATAGAATGTTCCAATTTTTTGTGCATAGTATTTGTTATTGGGATGCATGCATACGTTCTTAGGCGGGGAGGGGGACATATTTTCAACTAGTGGATTTTCAATGGGGAGGAAAGTTTCCAGGGAGTGAACTTGTCTCGGGGAAATTATACACTGGAGGAAATTACCAAAATTCTTCTTTTTATATGTCTTGCTTTCTTTTTTCTTCTCAATTATACGCGTGGAGTGCTTAAGAGTATTGTTTAGTGTAAATTTGTACTAGGACTGAGTTGTCTAAGTGATATTTCCGCGAGGAAGGGGTTTTTCTCTGGAGGTTTGGCCAGGTTTCTTAGCATTATTTAAAAATAGATTAGAAATTAAATAAAAAAAATATTCAAAAATTAAAGGACCAGTTTTAAAACTGAAAACAAACAGAAACTATTACGTAAACTATTCCTGAAACACATAAGCCATTTATGTGTGAAACACATAAGCATGTGTTTCACACATGTGAAACACAAACACATTAGCACAAAGTACTAAAAAATTTAGCATAAGGATTGAGGTGTTGAGGATGGGGCAACCCCCTTCATATACGTAATAATTTCTGTTCGTTTTAAGTTTTTATTGTTTCTCCTAAAATTCAATTGTTAAAACTGGTGTTTTTTTATTTAGTACTGTTAGAAAAACGGGCAGCAGTCATACTTTCGTTTGTACTGAAGAATTTAGGTGCCTTGAATAGCTTAGGAAGGAGTAAATAAAATTAAATAATTTTTGGAATGGAATAACATTAATAAGTGTTTTGGTTGAATTTGGGGAGGGGGCAGTGAGGAGTGCCCATGGGTCAGCTCAAATGATATTTAAGATAAAATGTCGTTAAGGTCAGCTATCATGAATTTTCGTTGACAATTTTTGGGAGGAGGAGGGGGTATCGGGCCATGGAGGACCAGGATTCAGCTCCCATAAGCTTTGAAACAAAGTATTGATAATACGTTACTAATTTTTGTGGTGGTTTGGGTAGGGCTATATTGAGCCAGGGTCTAGTTGCAAAAAAATGAAATAAAATATCGTAAACAAGTTTTTTTCTAGGGGGATGCCGTGACATGAAAAGAATGCCTTGAGGTCAGTTCACATAAGTTTTGGAATAAAATATAGTTACTGACGGGGAAGGGGTAAGGGTTTGGTTTGTCTATTCATTGAGCTATTTTCAACACTCATACATAAGATCCTTATATACCCCGCAGACATAACATTAAAAACTTGCCTCAGGGCTCTGGAGGGGAGGACCTGTGTTGAGCCTGGAGGCTTTGTTTTCTGATTATCTGACTTATTTTAACTAACTGGCTATCTCAAAAATTCATTTAGATGGATTTGGGGTTCAGTAGGTGGGAGGGCTATTGGCCGTCCGATCCCATGCAACTCTTTAAAAGGGAACTATAAGTTTCAATTTCCAATAGAATGGACTCCCGACGAAGGTGTACGATCGTTTTTTCCATAAGAACCTAAAAATGTCCCAGGAGCATTATTTGCAACACTTGCCTCTGGGTTCTGGGTGGTTGTGTTATCCCTGGAGTTTAGTTCAAGTTTAACTGTAGATTTAAGCATTATAGAATTTAAAAATAGAGTAAAAGAAATCTTAGAGAAAAACTGGAGTTAAAAAATAAGAGTTAAAAGAGGTAAAGTCATTGTAGTGACTAAAATGTTCATAAATGGTTTGATTATATGTATTAAGGGGATTTGGGGCTTAAAACAGTTAATTTTTTGATAAAATCAAACAAAAACAAAATTTTCATAGTAAGGGAAAAATTTTTAAGGGAAGCATGAATTAGCGTCTTGGCTTTGTGGTTCCTTTTAAGCATTATAAAACTTTTATTTAGAAAGAAAATATAAAATTCATAAGTCGGTTCGACATGTTTGGATATACTCCGGCTAGGTGTGGTAAGGTCTTATGAAACAAACACCATCAATATTTACAAAACTGATATAAAATAAAAGCAAATATTTCATCTATACATGCTTTCCTCCAACAATTAATTTACTGAAGAAAAAATATTATTTTTTCTATATAATTTTTTTTAAACATTAATGTTGAATTGTCTATAAAATCAATTAACACACCTAACCGGAAAATATCCCAGAATTTGCAATCTATTTATAAATTTTATATTTTCTTTTTGTTTTGATTTTTTATAATACTTATAAAAACACTAAAAGAAAAGATACCTATCCAGACTTCTCTTAAAAATTTTCTCACCTTCACATTTTCTGTAATATTAACTTTAAAAATTGATAAAAAAAAACCTAAAGGTTACTTTTCATAGCAATCTACATAAAAATCTTACCTTTTATGGTATTTTTAAAATTTATTAAAATTAAAATTAGAGAAAATGAAATAAAAGCAGGGAAAAAGTATTAGGGGATTGTCAAGCATAGCCTTTTAAGCGTTCTTTGGGGCTTTTTATCAATAGTTTTTAAAAATACTGGTCAAAAGGAAACTTAAAATTTTATAATTGGTTAAGAAAATCGTGGGGGCTTGGAATTCTGTTTTAACTTTCATGGTAAATTTTATTATTAAAAAAAAACTAAATTATAGGTAAAAACAGGAAATAGAAACTCACAGGAGTGGTCTTGTACAATATATAGAATTAATTCAGAGAAACAGCCGAAATAAAATCTAAGTTTTATATTAGTTGGAAAAAAGTATGAATGATTGTTAAATTTATTGTACATTTCAGTTTTATAAAAATCAAAAATCAGAAGTGAAAAAGAAAAATGCAAATATTAGGGGAGATAAAAACGTTGGGAAACGGTGGGGCTATGTATTTTTGTATGTGGCTATGTGGGCTATGTTGGGCTATGTATAGCTAAAGGTTTTTGTTGGCTAGAAAGCATTAGTCTTAAAAAAGGAATTGAAAAGAAAATCAATTTATATTAGATGAAGAGAATGATAGAAGTTGGGAGAGGTTGGAAGTTTGGTTAGCTATTCCAGTCTTGTTGAATCAACTACATGTATTTATAACCTTTTTGTGAAGTCTTTAAGGCTTTGCTGGGTTAATTTAACAAATTTTTCTTACAAGAAAGTTCTTTTTTTTTCTTGGAATATCTAAGAATCTTGAATTCCAACAGATTTGAAAGCGGTTATTTTAATTTTATATATTTATTTCGGTCCATGTGCTTTCTTTAAAATAATGGCACCAGTATAATGTTCATTCTCATTTTTCAAGAAACATAATAAAAGGATCTATGCTAGGTACATTGAAGCTGTGTTGCATAAGAGTGAAAGATATCCTATACAATATCTTTTGTTGACTGATCTCCAAAAAAGGACTGCAGATAGAAATCCAATATCTGCCCGATGAAGGTAAACAGCCTTAAAAGTTTTGTTCATCAGAAGAACTCAAAAAGAATATAGGTTTGACGATGGCTGAAGGGTTCTTAGGTACATTTGAATATGACATAAAAGTTTGAAAATGTTTTCGCATTTTGACATAAATAGTCTTTGTGCCTGAACTTTCAGAACAATTAAGGCCAAAAAGTTTCTGAGTTTCAAAAAGTTTTTTTACAAGAAGTTTCTGAGTGTTGGCTCTTACAAAAGTAAAAGAAAAGTAAAAGAAGTAGCGAAGTAGCTAAATTGTAAATTGAAGATATGTTATTGACTAAACTACCAAGAATTAGTTACAAAGGAATTGCTAACCAGAGATACATCAAACGTTTTAAGGATTTCTAATCGTTCAATCACTTTTAGGAGTAGATTTAGCAAAGAATAAAAATTCTTTCACTCATTAAAATTGAAGGAAGATTGCTTTGCTAGGAATAATTAGGTTTTAACAATTAGTTTGAAACAATTAAATAGCTTTCAACAATTTGACAGATAAAAGGTATCAGACGCTAACACAGGGGCACGTGAGTTCTTTAAATATGGTGATTGCAGAGTTATTGATAAATAGCTAAATCAACTTATTATATCAATTTTTGATAAAAGGACAGTACCTGATAATTTTAAATAGACTTTAAGCAGAACCTTTGATTAAAACATTGGACGAGCTATTGTGTTCTTAAGGGTTTTGATCTGATTTCTGTAAGAATTAAATTAGTGTACTTAATTATACTTATAAAAAAAAGAAACGGCGTGGATAGACTTTTATTTGATGAATAATGCGGTTATTCATTCAAAAGTACTACTAAGAAAAAAAAATAAAAGAAAAATATTAATATGCAACTATGACAACGTAGCTATAGTTGAAGAAGTCAGGTCCTAACATGTTTGGAAATCTGTTGATTGTTTTTTCATAAGTTTAGTAATGGCTATAGTAGCAGCTGGTATGCAAAGACTATACTTTATATTGCTCCCAAATGTAACTATGGTTACCGTATTCCTAAATCAGAGACAATGTGTCAGATCAGACTTTGAAATCAAGTTTTGATCCAACTTTAATGTATACGTGTTATTTACCAACGTTACCCGAGAAGAGAAAGAGGAAAAAATTTATCGATACGAATTATATAAAAAGTATTTATCAATACTTTTGATTGTGTTTTTTCATAAGTTTAGTAACGGCTATAGTAGCAGCTGGTATGCAAAGACTATACTTTATATTGCTCTCAAATTTAACTACAATTACACTATTCCTAAATCAGAGACAATGTGTCAGATCAGACTTTGAATTCAAGTTTTGATCCAACTTTAATGTATACGTGTTGTATTACCAACGCTACCCATGAAGAGAAAGAGAAAAAATTTGTCGATACGAAATTTAAGTATAATACAATACCCAAATGTGTCTAATACCTTATTTGATAATTAAGATCCTAATAAGACTACTGAATGTAGAGTTATTTCCCACATAATCGGTGTGAACTATTCAAAATTCCTTCAAAATTCTTATTTCTAAGTTAATACAATATATTATTGAGTTTACAAATTACTCTGATTAATATAGAAGAACAATTACCTAATAAGATGATGTATATGTAAGTACGTTAGAGACACGTAAGAATTTGGAAATATGCGCGAAAATAAATAAGTATCAATATAACAAAAACTAATGACTAATTATAAAAAATAGTTTGACCTAAGTGAACTGACATTTCAAAGTGTTATGTTAACAGCTGTTATTTTAAAAACTAACCATTATGTACGTTATTTGCAGATATAATCTTTCATTGCTTTTTGGCTACGCAATTAATACTGCAATATTTATTATATTTAATTTCTTGTGGAGGTACCATTTTAGAATTATATGTAGGTAAAGAACTAAAGCTTTAATTGCATAAGTATTGGTGATACACTTTTGGTTGTAGATTGTTAGTTTGGTGAAGATATTTTAAAATATAAATATAAACACGGGTACGACAGAGCTGTCAGGCATGTCTGAAAGATCTAAACATGCTATATTTCCCAAATTTCAGCCGGATATGTAAATAGAGCTACAATTCAAGGGAAAAAGCCCAATGAGGAAGAACTGAATGACGAGGACATCATTGAGCAGCGGAAGGTGGGACATGTAGCCAAGTAAGATCTATAGCTTGTAAAAGAAAAAACAATTTTCAGGTCCATTTGGGCTTTCCCGCAGTCAAAAGTAGTGTGTGATTTATAGTAATTTTTTTTGGTTAATTATTTGTGAACTTGAAGTTGTGAACAGTTGATAAATCTGATTTCCCATATTATCGTAACATTCACTTTCGTAACATAATTAAGGCAAGATCACAACACCAAAAACAAAGTTTTGTCGCAGGGAAAATGAAAGAATCTTAAATGTACAGAAAACCAGTAAATATATAGCAAATATCAATTATAGAAAACAACAGATGACTGCATTAGGAAAAGCACAGTTGTGGGACTACGTTAATAGAGCTGAATAAAAATGCTATGTAAAACTGCAGGGAACTTCAGCAAAGTAAAATGGCCTAACCATCAGATAAAGAATGTTCCGTTTATGTAAACACAAAGTACTTTCAAACTATGGGATTTTGTTAAATAGTTACAAGCTAAATATAAAGTGCCCTCTCTATGAAAATAAATTTATCGAAGTGGAATTTTTAATATATTTGATTTCAGGCCTACATCAATAAACTAATTGAATTTTTAGAACTCCCTTAAGCCTTGAGAGGTAGTTAGGAAGGGTTAAAGACCCCAACAAAAGGTCAATAATGACCCAGAGCATTTTGGGGAAGAATACACCTAAGAAATATTAGTTATTGGAGTTAGCCTTGGATTCGTAGCAGCTCGTGAAAGAAGTCAGTCTGAATGACTGAAATTCTTTCGGTATGTCCCTAATCGGTCTCCACATTATTAGGCTTTAATTGGTGCTTGTTTATTTGAAATCAATTATGTTTATGTTTAAGACGTGCATCATTTAACGGAACCATGAGGTTAATCTCTGACAGTCTGATTTATATACGCATATGTACCTTGAAGCGACCTTCCCAAGTTTTATAGTCAAGTGTACACCTGTGTATTTTATTTAAGTAACTAATACAACTCTTTTACTTTTATTTTTGTTTACTTATGCTATTAGATCTCAGATTAAGTCCCCTGTCACCAAGTCACTCCCGTGGGAATCATCAGACGTAGAATATAGTTTCTAAGGATTACCTAAAAAGTACTTGACTAGACTTTGTGGCTATTATGCTGTGTGAATAAATCTTGGAGGTTGGAGCCTAGAGGGGTGGCTGAGAGAAACAAAGCTAGCTAGTGACTCTAAGACTTAAAGCTTAAACCCTCCCGGAATACCAGGAAACCGAAAAAAGAGCTATTAAACTTTACTTGAAATCGATTATGTATATGTTAAAGCAGTGCTTCATTTAACAGAACCTTGAGAACAATCTCTGACAGTCTGATTTTTAGACGTATATGTCTAAAATCATATATACCTTGAAGCAACGTTCCCAAGTCTTTTGTTGAAGTGTAAATCTGTGTATTTTCTGTAGGTAACTTTTAAGACTCTTGTGCTTTTATTTTTGTCTACTTATCCTATTAGATCTCAGATTAAGTCCCCTGTCACGAAGTCACTCCCAAGGGAATCATCAGACGTAGAATATAGTTCCTAAGGATTACCTAAAAAGTACTTGACTAGACTTTGTGGCTATTATGCTGTTTGAATAATTCTTGGAGGCTGGAGCCTAGGGGGGTGGTTGAGAGAAACAAAGCTGGTTAGTGACTCTAAGACTTAAAGGTTAAACCCTCCCGGAATACCAGGAAACCGAAAAAAGGGCTATTAAACTTTACTTGAAATTGATTATGTTTATGTTAAAGCAGTGCTTCAATTAACAGAACCTTGAGAACAATCTCTGACAGTCTGATTTTTAGACGTATGTGTCTAAAATCATATATACCTTGAAGCAACGTTCCCAAGTCGTTTATTCAAGTGTAAATCTGTGTATTTTATGTAAGTAACTATTAAGACTCTTGTACTTTTATTTTTGTTTACTTATGCTATTAGATCTCAGATTAAGTCCCCTGTCACCAAGTCACTCCCATGGGAATCATCAGACATAGAATATAGATCCTAAGGATTACCTAAAAAGTACTTGACTAGACTTTGTGGCTATTATGCTGTGTGAATAATTCTTGGAGGTTGGAGCCTAGGGGGGTGGTTGAGAGAAACAAAGCTGGTTAGTGACTCTAAGACTTAAAGCTTAAACCCTCCCGGAATACCAGGAAACCGAAAAAAGAGCAATTAAACTTTACTTGAAATCGATTATGTTTATGTTAAAGCAGTGCTTCATTTAACAGAACCTTGAGAACAATCTCTGACAGTCTGATTTTTAGACCTATATGTCTAAAATCATATAAACCTTGAAGCAACGTTCCCAAGTCTTTTATTCAAGTGTAAATCTGTGTATTTTATGTAAGTAACTATTAAGACTCTTGTACTTTTATTTGTGTTCGCTTATGCTACTAGGTCTCAGATTTACTCCCGTTTCCTATCATTTTGTAAGGAATATACAATGGAGGAACACTAAAAAAGGAGAAACATATCAAGTTCATTAAACACAGGGAATGTCAGTCAGTTTCAAACAGAGAATTGGGGCCGAAGACTCAAAAAAACATTTGGAAAAGTCTAATATTTCCTTCGAGAAAATAATTTTTTCAAAACTGTTCCCACATTGAAACAAAGGTTTGGCAGTGATATGTCAAATTTTCTTGGTTTTTTGCATCAAGCTTGGACAACACAATTGGTCAACGGCTATGTTAAAACCAAAAAGCTAATTACATCTAGGAAAAACCTTTCATGAATACTTGAAACATGAAAGACCTATTCTCTTAGTGCCATATTTTAACCCCGAATACATGAGGGCATGTTTTGGAGAGAATTAAAATGGATACAGGGATTACATTTTCAAACGGACGTAGCTAGCCATGGCTATTATAATTCAGCCCATTAAACATCTTGCTTGATTTCAAAAAGTTTATCTACTTTTCCTTACATCTAAGTATCTTCTTATATTTGCTTATGTTTTATTGGTGGTCGTGATTCATTTCTGTGTAAATGTTATTACAATTTCCATTTATTCTAGAAGAATAGAACAACAAGTCAAGAATAAAATCCTATTTTAAGACGCGTGAAGATAATATATTTCGATAAGATATTTATTCCAAACAGATCTCTATCACAAGCCCTCAAAGGGCCAAATTTGGACTTCGGAGTCGACAAAATACATGGTTGCAATAACAAAGCAAAAAAAAAAAAACAACGAAAAATGAAAATCATAATGAATAATCAAATTATGAGTCAATAAAAAAAACTGTAATATGATAACTAAAAAGTTAAAAAGAAAAAAAAAACAGTCAAACTAAGTTTGAAAAAAAAACAAGTCAGAAAAAAAAGGAAGGGGACAAAATAAGCAAATAATACAGAAAAGAACAAGAAATAAATATATATATATATATATATATATATATATATATAGATATATATATATATATATATATATATATATATATATATATATATATATATATATATATATATATATATATATATATATATATATATAGGTATATATATATATATATATATATATATATATATATATATATATATATATATATATATATATATATATATATATATATATATATATATATATATATATATATATATATATATATATATATATATATATATATATATATATATATATATATATATATATATATATATATATATATATATATATATATATATATATATATATATATATATATATATATATATATATATATATACATATATATATATATATATACAAATTAAAAGAGACACTAAAAAAGTCCAAAAACGCACAAAAAAGAACGAAACATAAAACACACAAAAAACACATAAACACTAAGAGGGAAGCTAAACCAAAACAGGGGGGCAAGCAAATAATTACAACGAACTGGGCAGCACCTAACCAAAAAAACGAAAAAAAACGGAGAAAGTAGTTGGATATTCTATTCATTTTTTCTGTTATGAAGGGGACAAAGTTTTTTTTTTATCTGGAAGTAACACAGCAAATGGGGTACAAAACTGGGATGGGCTCAGAAACAGCTCTAGGGTGTCGTAATCTGGATGGGCAGTGAAGTTTGGGGAAAATAATTACCGTTTGCGGGATCGTTATTGCATTTTTTGAAAAACGGAGGCACAACGGCAACTTCCTTCTCTCAAGGGGGATCGTTATTGCATTTTTTGAAAAATGGAGACACAATGGCAACCTCCTTCGCTCAAGGGTTTCAAAACTAGCGTTTTTAGCAGCAGAGATTATGGCACCTTGCCTTCTTCAAAAATTATTCGCAAGGCTCTTTTTTGGATTGACTCAATTTTGTCTGATTCTTCACGAGAGATGCGTGGGTGCCAAAATGGACAAGCATATTGAAGATACGGGCGGACAAAAGACGTGTACAACCTTGAGGAGTGAGAAGGGGAGATGCTTTATTTATTTAGGAGCTTAAGGAGGGCAATAGACGCATTGGCTTTATTGATGATGTCTTTAACATGGATATCCCACTTTAAATTTGAGCAATTGTGACTCCAAGTAATTTAACCGAGGACACATAAATTTTAGCAGGGATTTAACATAGGATTAAGTTAAAAGGGTGAGGATTTGAGGACACAAATTAGCTTTATCTTGGACTAGGAGGGGTTTAGTGTCATGTCTAAGTCCAACGCATCACCTGCAATTTCATTGAGGATACTCATAGGGTCGCTTATTAAATTTCTGAAATGACTTTCAACAATCATTAGGTGATCAACAAATTTCCAACATCAGGGACTTTCTTCGCGAGGCTGATGATCATGACTGAAAAAAGCAGGTGGCCTAGGAGAGTTCCTTGGGGTATACCACTGTAGATAGGGAAAGGATTTGAGTAATGGTTCTGTTATTTAACCAACTTCGATCTATTTCTTAATTAAATAAAAAAAACAAGTTTTTTTAACTGAAAGTAAGGAGCGACATTAAAACTTAAAACGACCAGAAATTACTTCGTATATGAAAGAGGCTGCTTCTTCATCAACGCCCCCCCTCTTTACGCTAAAGTTTGACTCTTTCTCTCAATTCTTCTTTTTAAAACAGTAAAAAACTTTAGCGTAAAGAGCGGGGCGTTGATGAAGAAGCAGCCTCTTTCATATACGAAGTAATTTCTGTTCGTTTTAAGTTTCAATGTCGCTCCTTACTTTCAGTTAAAAAAACTTGTTTTTCTTATTTAATTTCTGAACGTTTTTGAATCAATGCATGTTTTGATTTTGGCTCTCCGCAGAGGAATAATTAAAACAAAATTTGCATTTTTTTTTGGCTAAATGGCTTTCGCATAATTGTGATCAAATGATTTTGAGAAAAAAGAGCGGGGGAGGAAGCCTAGTTGCCCTCCGATTTTTTGGTTAATTAAAAAGGCAACTAGAATTTTTAATTTTTTACGAACATTTTTATTAGTAAAAGATTTACGTAACTTATAAATTAGCTTACGTAAAGAACTTTTGTATTCTCATATTTTTATTACATATATGAGGGGGCTTGCCCCCTTGTCAGATCCTCGCTCTTTACACTAAAGCTTAAATTTTGTCCCAATTCATTAAGAATGACCCCAGAATCACAAAAGCCGTAGAATAAATAGTTGAAATTACTAAAATTACTTTAGCGTAAAGAGCGAGGTATTAGGAGGAGGTGAGCCCCTCAAATGGGTAATAATTTCTGTTTGTTTTAAGTTTTAATGCTACTCCTTACTTCCAGCTGAAAGAACTTTTTCATATTTATTTGTTCATTGTTTTTTTTTTTAATAATGCTTACTAGTTTTTCAATTAAAATATTGTGGTTGCCAAGGTCAAAGGCTCCCTGAAGGTCAATGGAAATTAAGTTTAGCCAGCAATTAGGATTTTTGAGGATTTTCCCAATGTGGTCAATAAGAGAAACGAGGTAGTGGGAAGCAAAAGTTGTTTTTAGGTTTCCAAATTACTTCAAGTCAGTAAGAGGTAGGATTTTTTCCTCAAGCAAATCTGCAAGGCCTTCATACAATTTTGAAAAAATAGGAGTAAGAGTAATAGGTCAAACGCCTTCAAAGCCAGGCTTTTCATTTTTCTTTCTCAAAGGGGTAATGAAACCCTGTTTACAAATTGTTGGAATTTGCCTAGACTTAGTAATTTCGTTAAACAGGACAGACAAGGGCTTAGGAAGGAAGTCACCGAAGGCACTAATAAGAGGAAACGTGATATCCAAAGGACAAACACTTGTCTTCCGTAGTTTTTCAATTGTTCTTTCTATCTCAGACGGGGAAACAGTCGGAAAAAATAGGGTTTGGGATTCCTGTTGATAATTGGATGGGCAATGCTGGAAGGCTCTGGACCATGGAAGTGAGAAATTTATTAAGATTATTTGCGGTAACATCAGGGGGCTCTGGTAAGTTGAAATTAGGCTGGCCAAGTTTCCTGCCGCATAGCCTTTTAACCTAATAATACCAGTTTTTTGAATTATTAGTGGACAATTCTTCGACCTTATTTTTGCAGTACGATTGTGCCAATTTACGAATTTCTCTTTTAATTGATTTTCCTAGTATAGTGGCCTTATCAAGTCTACTATGTTTAAAAGGCTTCAATTTGGGCCTAATTAGTGTTTATATTGGTGATTAGTAAAGGTTTTATCACTTGAGACCCTTTTAAATCATTTTTCTGGGAAACAAATTTTATATTTATCAATTACCTTTTTATGAAACGTGGCCGTTTTCTCATCAAGGTTTTGTAAACTAAAAATGTAAGACCAATCTTCAGTACTCATCAAAATACCGAAAGAAAGAAGACCATAATTCTGAAGAGGGTGGTAAGTGCTATTAGCTATTGAATTTGCTGAGAGTTTGAGGAGAAGGCAAAATAATTGAAATATGATAACTCCCACCTAATGGGGGCAAAGTTGAGGGAGGGCTGTAAAAGTTGTACATATTAGTTAAAATAACATCAAAAGAGGTATTTCCCCGAGTAGTCGGTGTTTTAAAAATTGTCTTTACTTTAAGTGAAACGCAAAAAGAATCCATTTTAGGGTCATTGGCATTGCCTATGAAAAAAAAGCCAGCATTGGGGTACTTAGAAGTAACAAAATCAGAACCTGCCTGTAATTGCTGGATAAAATTACGTTTTAACTCGATATTTTTATTTGGGGAGTAATAGAAACCAGCTATTGCAATAATACTAAATGGATGAGGGAGTACTTTTGGTCTAACACTTAGCCAGAGGATTTCATCATAGTTGGATAAGCTAGGACTTGAATAACCTTTGGGTAAAAGTGACTCTGAGTAAAAAACAAAGCTCCACCACCTTATTTTCCAAGTGGGTGGTCTGGAGGATGGAGTTCAAAAGACCATGAATAATTTTTCAGGCGTAGGGACCCCGGGTCATGGGATGGACCTTCAGTAGCATCTATAATATCTATCAAATTTGATTCTGAAAGCACCGTGAGTTCAGTAAGCGTTTCAAAATGAAGACTTTCAGCATTAGTAGCTTAGAGCTTAGGAAAAACAAACCGATTGGAGAATAGGTTTCCGAAACGTGTTTTCAGTTTGAGAGGTGAGAAAGGTCAAAAGTTTTCAACTCATTGAAAAGTGGCCATTTTTATCTTTGTAGCCTTATAACCTATTTAGGTTAGTTCCCAAGTCTCATATTTTTTAATAACAAGAAATATTTCTAAGAAAAGCAAGAAGCTCTCATAATGCAAACTTAATAGAAACTAAAAGTATTTATTTCTCTGCAATCATGGATTTTCTATAAGCCGAGCTGAATGAGGTTAATGAGCCTGGCCATAAATATAAAACAAAATAAAGTTTTGAAGTTGCAATAAATCTGACACATTCATAGTACACTATAGTAGGTGCAATTTTTACTGCCTACGGTGCATTAGAACCAAAATAAAAATTCAAGTCTAGTATAGAGCCTTAAGCAGAAAAATTTAGCTATAATTTCAATGCTAAAGATTGAAACCAAAATTTGAATTATTGATTATATAGAGCTAATTTTAACTGAATTTGAATTAAGGCTGCTTATCATGTGGAGCTTGTGGAAAAGTTATAAAGAATAGTTTTGTGTACTCTGTTTTGACGACTTGACCAAGCAGCTTTTTAATGAAAATCAACATCGTCTATCTGGTGGCTTAAGGCAAGAGAACAACGACCGGTTGAATGACTGTGCAATAACGACCTTTATTTAGGTTGAACACCTTCTTCGGGGCAGCCAGTAAATAAGTAGTTTTCAACAAAATATAGGTAAAGCGACAGAAAACACGTTAATTTTAAGTATTTAGTATTTAATTACCTTCTATAGCTCATCACTGTCACCGAAAATTAGTAATTTCCATTCCTAATTCTTGATTATAACCTTAAAGTACAAAAAAATGCATTTAATATTAATAAAACTGGAATATAAAGGGTAAATGCTAAACATATTATTAATTTTAGAAACCAGCGTGAAAAATCACAAAAATGTCTTATCTACTTAAATTTCATCGAGTATTCCAGGACGTTGTGAAATTCGGAATAATTTTCGGAAACGAAAACTACTATTAGTCAGGAAGAAATCATGGAAACATATATGAAGGTGTATCCCAAAAACTTCGATAATTTCTTCGAACCAGTCTTAAGACTAGAGAAATCACCGACGAATTAAACGACTTGATAGTTCAATTCCTAAGATCTCAAAAAGGGATACAGTCTAGATAACTTATTAATATTAATACAAAAAAGTTCAAATCACAAAAAAAAGTAACAGGTAATACATGACATTTCCATGACCAAATATAGATCAATAATAGAAAACATTGGCCTAGGTAACATAACAGCTGAAGCAAACGAGGCAATTGAAAACAAAACAAAATTAAAAGAAGAAGAAGAAATATCCTAATGGCCCAACAGGGAAGTACAATAATCCCAGAGAAAATATTTAAAAGAAAGAAAAATTATAGTATGAATTTTTCAGATCAAAATCTTCTCAGAAGTATATAGATAAAAATGAGAAACATCCTTGGGCCATTCAACATAGAAATGCAAACCCTCAAGCAAAGCCCCAGACAAAGTTTCAGTGTTTTCTTTCAAAAGAGTAGATATAAACAGCCTACCGTTTCTCAAAGAAGTATTATGAGGCTTATTTGAACTTTCAAGACAAAATGATCTTAATATTTTGAGAGATGAATTAAAGAATTAAACTTTGCAATGAATTTGAAATTGTATATTCAGAAACTACAAGCCAGCATAGCTAGTTATCAGAGATATAAAACAGACTAAGTTTCTAAGAAAACTTTGAAAAAAAATAACACGATGATATAGCTGAGAATTAAGGTAGACAAAATTTTCACTGATTCAGGTGTAACTTTTTTTTGTTTTACATTGTAACGATGTAGTTCATAAGCTTGTTGATAGACTTAAGGCAAATTTGAATTTAGATTGGTGGTACTAACATGAGGCACAACATCTTTTGACTTATTTCATCCATCAAGCCTTAACACCATTTCAGAAGAAATTAAGGCCCACTTAACATTTGGAATCCTATTGCCTATAGACTCTGAAATTATCTCTATGTTTTAATTCTTCACCAAACTATGAGTTCATATCATTGAAATAAAAGAACAACTATTTCCTGTCATATCTATATCATTAATAGACCAACAATCGTGATCTATACAAAATATCTTATTTTACAGCTAGTATAAATCAAACTAATTCCCTTGTAAAGATTGTACCCGCAATACAATGCCTATTAATCAATCAAAATAGGTGAAAGTAAATATTAACAAACGTAAATATTCTAAAGGAATGTGTAACATTCTAAAATATAGTATATTAACTACCCTACCTTTATATAATGTGAAAAAGGTTTATGCCTCTCAGACATGTTTTTGAAGGAGTCTTACCAGCGAAAAACTTTTGATCTATATGAAACACTAATAAGAACAACTTGAAGAGGTATTTATATTTACTTAAGAAATTGATTATGGCTATTTTCAGTTCTCTGTACTTATTTTTTGACAATATTATGTTAGACTAATACTAAAAAATTTATCCAGGCTGCAGAACAGAGCTTATATTACAATTTGTAAGAAGTATAACTTTTAAAGAGGGTTGTAGACTGATAACCAAGGAAACTAGAGGCAATATTTGACAGATTAAAACAAGCAAAAACACAATTTTCCCAAAGTTCAGCAACTTTTAATGCATTAACTTATCATTTACCAATCCTCAAATAAGCAATAAGGATGTGAAAGTGAAAATATGGTTGAAGCTAAGGAATGAAACCCCATAAACAAAAATAAACGAAGCACTATACTTATAAATTCTCTTTTATTTACAAGCCAAAACCCAAAGCTAATGGTCGTTAATAGCCAACATGGTTTGAATGCTTCAAATTTATGGTCCGAGTGTCCCAAAAATTACACTAATGGTAGTTTTATTTCTCCGACCATAAGAGCATTATTGTTTCTAGATTATGAAAAATGTTCAGGATACGCCACAAAAGAAAATAAATAAATAACTCGTATCAACAGTGAATGCAGCGAATAACTCCTACGGCACCCGACCAAGAACTAGGACAAAGGGTGACTTGAACAATGGATCACAGGAAGGCTGGAGGCCCCTATCTGTACTATTCTTACCTCCCCCCTCCTCATTTAAAAAAATCAAAATAGCTTCTGTATGGACTATGGTTCATTAGTTGTTCCTCTGTACAAATTGCATGAACAATCATTTAATGGATTTTAATGCTCAAAGAAAGATTTGGATAAAAGCAGACCTACAATTTATTTTGAAAAAAATATTATATATTACCATATTATGTATCTTATCAAAAGTACATAATAAAAAACTACATTCCAGGGTAGAGAGTAAATGCATTAAATTTTTATTTAGACATTATCTATTTTGTCTTAAGTTATTATTAATCACTAATCAATACAAATTCCATTCATATCGATCTCAAAATAGGTATGGTAGTGTTTTTTAAACATTTCAAATGCTAAGGTTGCAAAGACCATGTGATTGTGTGACGCAATATATATTCCAAGAAATTGTATATTTATTGCATATCAAGACAACTACACAGAGTAGTATTAAATCATACCAAAGGCTATCAGCCACAGAAGAAATATACGATACTGACATACAACTGAATATGGAATCAAATATGCAGAACCATGGACCAGCAACCAGAGAGGCAATCCAACAACTCATTATGATCTAATACCTTCCCATTCTCTTGACCGGGAATCAACAATCCAACCAAATAAAATACGAACCACAATCAAACCTTGATAAACTGTATAATAGCGACCCTAAAAAGACTCAGGTTCAGTCGAGGCAAATATAGATCATAACTTTATGATTTCTATATCAAACCAAACCCAATAATTTCTGAAGTATCAGTAATTACAACAAAAGTGACTTTAAGGAACATATGAATCCAAATCCACTACAAGAACAATTTATAACTACCAAGTCAGTCCCCAGGTATAGCGGAACTACTTTAAAAATTTAAACAAAATCAACCTTTCCAACTTATTTCAAAAAATTTCATTAGGCAGACAATAAAAGACCATCTTTCAGAAACCAACTCCAAGCAAGTTCAAGACCACGTAGTAAGGTTATATTTCCAAGTAAGGTCTTGAAATTTGACGTTGATTCTACAGCATAATTAAAGACAGTAAAAGACCATCTTTCAGAAACCAACTCCAAGCAAGTTCAAGACCACGTAGTAAGGTTATATTTCCAAGTAAGGTCTTGAAATTTGACGTTGATTCTACAGCATAATTATCCAAAAACACTTTAACGAACTATTATAACAACGGTTTGAGCAGAACCCAGTGAAAAAGTCTTATTAGCTCTCCCCGAGGAATTAAAAACTTTTATTTGATTTACTAGCATTTTTCTTACAACAAGACCCCTAAGCTTAAAATTTTATCAAGACTTAAGATATAGTTTTTATCTTAAATTCATAACTTAAGATGAAACCACCAGTTAAAAACCATAAATATTATTGAAATAGTAGCCAATTAATTAAGAAAAATTTGATTCAAATTAGTGCAACTATGGCTATAAGTGAACTCGAATTACCTGTGTAAGGTATGATTTTTGAAGAGAAAGCCAAACAAAGCAACAGTCATTTGATGTATTATACCAGCCAAATTTAGAGAAAGTGACATTTTATGTGTGATATTTTACATTTGTATTCTAATTTTTAAACTACATTGTGCTTAAGATATATCACTGCCTTTAATCCATTGCTAATTTCTTCTAATAATAATAATCAAAAAATGTCATTCAAATAACTAAAGTAAAACATATTAAAATAAACTCCTTAACTATAACAAAATAAAAGCGATTGATACCCGGCTCCCATAACATTGAGTGTATTTTTATTTTCAGCATGTTGGAACCGGGGTAATATACCACCAAATTTCAAATTTGTAATCTTGCAGTGGTGCCAGGAAACACATATAATAATCTTACTAAATGTACAACAAAATGAGAAAATACTGATAATTGTAAGCCCCTATCTATCAGAATAATATGGATATTATTGTGCTTTAGGAAGGATGGTATGTAATTTTATTAAAAACTAAGACTTAAATAATAAGACTTTTAGACTTTAAGCTCTCGACTAAGACTAATGCCTTAAGCTCTCGAGAAAATATTTACCATACCAATAACTACAAAGAGGGTTAAATATATTTCAGGAAGTAGCGAAGAAATATATGAAATGATATACTGATACTGAAATGGTACTTTTATAGGTATCAGGAAATTACTTTATTTACCAGGAAATCTGTATGTACTTACAGTATAATGCTAAAGTGAACATCTGTATAGTTGGAGAGCCAAGTACCAAGAGCTAGAGCCGAACTTAGAGATAGATTACACGCCAACAGTGAGAATCTATCATATTGCATTTGGAGTATTTTATTTGCAGGATGTTCATGTGATTTATTTTGACTTGTATTTCATATATTTCTGAGAATTTCAACGGGATTATTCACTATTGTGTTTATCATTTTTGTCTTGGCACAGGGTCATAGCTATTCAGCCTTGAGGAACTCCCAATAAGTCCAATATCTCACCTGATTCTTTGCATGTAAAGTAAATGTGATGTATAAAATACGTTGGAAACGCCTCAGCCCATTGGCTATTGCCCAGGTCACTAGCCCTCACAGAACAAAAGGTTTATTTCCTTTGACCGAGAGAACAATTTTTAATAGAGTTAATTAAAGCCAATCGGAAACCAATGTTCAATTTTTTTTAATGAGCGACTTGAACATATTACTGGTCTTGTCTAAAGAATTGTGGGGTCATGTATTCCATAAGAGTATATCCATTTCATCTATTATCTATAATAAACCAAATGGCTATTTCAAAATTTGATTTGATTTTTTTTATTTGATCTTGGTTGTGTTAGCAAAATAAGGGACAAGAAGGAGGCTGGTTGTCTTCCAGTTACTTTTTACTCAAAAGTAAGGTTTCTACAACTTTACATTTTCTATCCCTGCAACTCAGCTCTAAAGTTCTTAAATTCACTCCTTTTAAAAGAAGTAGCCTCGTAAACAGAGATTTAATGGAGGCTGAATCGCTCTTTATTTACGCAGTACCATTGCAAATGTAAAAGAAAGGTTTTTTTCAGACTAAAGACCATAACAGCATGAAAACTTAAAGCAGGCAATACTTATTCCAAACTTGGGAGGCACCCGCCACCTAGAACCCTCAGTTTTGACTCTAAGTTTTACTTTTGGTACCCAATGTCTTAAGAACGACAAATAAAACTCAACTGCCATCACATTTCAAAAAATTAAGCTATATCTTATCGATTGGTATTATCCCAAACAATGCAACTTCTACCTTATAAGTTTTCAGTGGAATACTTTCCAGTTAGTTCTGAAAACACACGCTTTCCTGCTTTTGGATATATTGACTTTGAAATGAGAAATTTATACATTAAAGGTTCACAATTAGATTAGCATCCTACTCTGTTACATTTTATATCCAAGCATTTTTTGGTAGAACATAGTATAAATATGTTCAAATACCTACAAAATTGTATTAATGGTTTACCAGTCGCATGGTGTTCAAAATTACTCCATTATTTTATTTTATATGATATCTTTATAGCTCCTGGGGTTAAGCATTATTGCTTCCGTTTTATATTCGAACACCAGGGGGATTATTCTGGCTGAGAAGGGAATTCCGATGTCTAATCAAAAAGGATTCAGTGGTTCTGAGGCTGCTTTTTCCTCCAACTGACAACTTACGTAAGGAAAAATCTAATACTTTCAGTGTCAATTATTTTGATTAATGGTTGTTAGGGAGACTAAATGGCTAGTGTTTGACGGAAACAATACTCCTTGAACAACTACTATGTTTTATATTTTCTTATGTACCTAAATCAATAGTGTTTCAATATTTTTATCAGGACCGGCCAAAAAGTATTATTTGCCAAGAAGATAAATAATTTGACCAGCCTCTGCCTTTCAGTTTCATCCCTTATTTTTCGGAGAGGTCAAGATAAATAAAAATAGCAACTAACTAAGGAACAGGTAATGGAGTTTTTTTGAAACAGCAAAAGAATAATTAGATTTAGCAGATGGAACTGAAGGTCAAAATAGGGATCCTGATTTTCAGGCTGAAGAGGATGCTGCAAAAGTTGTCATAGAAGGTTAAACTGATGAAGGGAAGGGGGAAACGCCCGTAAAACTCGTTTTTCAGATATACAGGAGCCCCAGACCTCCTACACTTCAGACAAAGATAATATCCCTCGTGCAAGGTGTCAGTAAAAGCAAGTGAGTGTGTTAATTTTGTAACACTGCACTACAAAATGGACGAAAAAGCTACTGCTAACTTCAATGAAATCGTGTGACATACAGACCTACAATTCCCCTCCATAAAACTTGGGACAAAATTCATTATTTAATTTCGTTTAAAATTCGAAGTTCCATTTCCAGGATTCCGAATAACATAGTCTGGGAGAGAGTTAAAGAAGGAGAATGTAATGATAAAAGAAGGGTAATATATTCAGTGAGGGCTCTATCCAAAGAATTAGTTGAGTTTTAAGTGAAGAGAAAGGGGATAAACGGGGGAACATTTTTACTGTCTAATGTATCTTTCTAGATTTTGCACTAAATTATTGTTAAAACACCATTTCAGGCCTTGAAAGTATCATGGACATCAATCAGCAGAGACAGTTATTGGTGACAAAGCCATCTTAAGATTCAACAATTACCAAAACTCATTCTTACATAGTGGCAGGGTGATGTTGGACTACGAAACCAAAATCACAAATGAGAGTAATCCATCAGACTCAAATCGTGTTAAGAAACACGAAGCTATTGAAGTCTCTTTCTTCCATAGGCAGAGAGATTCCAGCTAAACTATACAATTAGTAGACGTTTTTAAGACATTGAGTGGGGAGAATTGTATGGTTACCACCTTGGCAGCACTTATTAAACCTCCTAAAAAGTCAATTTCACGGTTTTGCAATGCAGCCTTTCCGATGTTTAGATAAGCAGAGGAGGAGCTAGCCAATAAAGAGGAAAAAATGTGTTAGAGTTGTGATAGAAATTTTGTTTAGGTTGGGGAGGTAGTACTCCGCAATCATGACAATTGAATGAATCGGTTTTCTGGAGGGAGTGACTTTCGTGGGCTGGTCCATTAACGATATAATTTAAATGTTGACGCTCAGTACTTTCTACCGGTCTCTTTAGACAATGCCAACCACGATTTGAATTTTATATTACCAGCGTTGGCATGTTTAACGAGGTGAAATTATAAATGATGGTTATTTTTCTTACCCAAATCAGCTAGTCTTAGGTTTCTCATGGATCAAGTGTCAAAAAAACTCTTAAATGATGATAATGCATGCCACAGGGTGTTACCGTGCAACACGTTCTTACAAAACCATTGGAGATAAGGATAAAACTCGTTCAAGAAATGTTTTAAATTCTTAGTAATGTGAATTGTCACAGTCTAGTAACAGTCACAGTCACAGTCTTAGTAATTTATCACAGTCTAACAATAAAATGCTAAGTCCCACAGCTCAAATAAAATCAGTATTAATTTTACATTGATAAGCTTATTTTTGTGGGAAGTGATTGAAAATGCCAAAGGGATGATCACAAAGACCATGGAAGGGAAGGGGGCAGCCACGTAATGCCGTTTTGCATAATCCTAAGTGGTGTGAATTGCTTTTGACTATCACATTCTAACAATGTAATACTAATTCCCACTGTTGAAACGGTGTTAATTTTTACATTTATAAGCTAATTTTTTTGGGAAATGGTTGAGAATTGCGTTGGGGTGATGGCAGATGCCACGTGGATACCATGCAGGGTAGCTGCGTGATGCCATGGTGGTGTGAAGTGTTTTGGAGGCATCACGAAATTTTTTCTATGAAAACACGAATGAATGGACTCTAAGCATAATTTTATTTTATCAAGAAATATCTGGAAATGTCTTAGAAATGATAATGCGTATCATAGGGTCTTAACGGGACAGCCATGTTGCCACGGTGGCTTGAATATACATTCTCTTGCTTCAAAGAAACGTGGTATTTTCATTAAAATATCTCAGAAATATCTCTTAATAAGGCTTAAATTTACCTCTTATATCAACCCTCCCCTCTGTAATCGGTTGCTAGGACCTCCATCTTTCTTTGATTCATGGTTATTTTTGTACTTATTTTATCCTGTGTCAAATTTTCACTTTTACAAAAAGTCTGTATCATTAAGATTTATTTTTTAGGATAAGAACTTTGATAGGTATCACTTATCACCTTTGATAGGATAAGAACTCTTATATCAACCCTCCCCTCTGTAATTGGCTGCTAGGATCTCCATCTTTCTTTGATTCATGGTTATTTTTGCATTTATTTTATCCTGTGTCAAATTTTGACGTTTACAAAAAGTCTGTATCATTAAGATTTATTTTTTAGGATAAGAACTTTGATAGGTAATCGATTACGTAATTTAAGCATCTTGTAGCTCCTCTCACCTTTATTTCATCCCTGATAGTACTTTCAAGTTCCAATAGTGTAATAGACGGTATTACTAAAGGCTAACAGCAACCTGCAATATTATCTGATAGCACTCTCTAAAAGCAATACTTAGCAAGCAGGTGTATCTCAAATATAACCAAACTCTAGTAATTTATTTTCCCCTCTACACCTCAAGTACTAGTATGTATGTGCGAACAGGAGGTTTTCCTTGTTTGCAGTAGGCTTTTTCATAGAATCTATTTTCTGAAACGTAATATTAGAAATAGATTACTAGTCCAGCTGTCCATGGCACCACTCCATTGGAAGCAAAATGCCCTTTAAAATCCGAATAGGGACAAAATTCCTTAGAATATAAAGGTTCCCAGAGAAAACCACCTTGAAAGGAAATGAATTTCCCGAAGAAAATTAAATCTCTTAAATTATTATGTAGCACTGATGCATGTACCATCATTGAGATCCCCTGTGTGTGCTGTCTTTACATAACACCCGTGTGTAAGATTGCGTCACATCCCACTTAAGTGCTGTCATTACATATCACCTACATGTAAAATTAGGTCAAACCTCAAGTGTTCACCGTCATTACCTACCACCAACGTGTGCATCACCATTACGTAACATCCATGAGTGCACCTTGCTCAGTTACAAGCGGAGATTTCTCCACAAAGACCAGAACTGTAGCACTTCACGTGTAAATTCTTCATCCTTAGCTTAATTAAACATACCCTTATTAGGCAAGAACTAAAGAAATTATGAAGAAAAAAGCTTGAAGAAAAAAGTCTTCATGACTTTTATTAGAAAAACTGTTTTAGAAAAACATCATGAAATTTCATGAAAAAACGTTTTTAAGAAAGGTATCTTCAAGAAATGTCTTGAAATGTCTTGAAACATCTTCAAAAATGTCTCAAAGAAAAAAAGTGTCTTTAAAAAGCGTCTTGAAATGTCTTGGAAAAAATTTTGAAGAAACCAACCCTATTATGTAACATTCGAAGAAATAATTGGGTAAAGTCACGCAAGATGAGGTCAGACCCGAGTGTGTGTAATAAAGTCTTTAGGGGCTAGTAGCTTCTAGTTCACCCCCTATCTATCTGCCTAAAACTGTTGAGGAGAAACTACTTGTCCTTTTCAGAATTTCTACGAAAAGGGGTCATTTATTATTGTTCAGTTTCTAGGTCTGTGCTTAATGTTGATTTTATTGGATTTGGTGGTTTTCTTGTGTTCTTATAGTTATTGATAGACTGTCCTATCCAGGATTACAAAGAAAGCTGGGTCTTTCCCTGTTGCTTATTTTCTAGGTCGGTGTCTTTGTTGTTTTTTTTGGATTAGGTTGTTTTCTAGTTATTGATTATCTAGTTATTCTATACTTTTCTAGTCATTTTATAGTTATTGATGGATTGCCCTTTCCAGGATTACAACAAAAGGGGTCATTAATTATTGCTCAGTTTCTAGGTCTGTGAATTTGTTTTTCGGATTTGGTGATTTTCTTGAATTTTTATAGTTATTGTTGCTCAGTTTCTAGGTCTGTTTTTTCTGTTTTGTTTTTACGGTTTTTATAGGTTTTTATAGTTTTTGATGGATTGTCCTTTTCAGGAATTATAACGAAAGGGGGTGATTTTATTGTTAATCAATTTTAGGTTGGTATTTGTTGTTGTTTTTTCGGCTATGGTGTTTTTATTTATGTTTTTGTAGTTATTTATGAATTTTCCTTTCCAAGATTATGACGAAAGAGGTCATTTATTTTTGCTCAATTTTTAGATCTGTGTTTCTTTTATGTGGTTTTTTCGATTAGGAAATTTTCATATGTTTTTATGGTTATTCATGGATTGTCCTTTCTAGGATTGGGACGAAAGGGTGTCATTTATCGTTGATCATATTCTAAGTTTATTGTTTTTGTTGTTTTATTCAGATTTGTTTGTTATCTTCCGTTTTCATAATTATTGATGGATTGTTTGTTTTCAGATTCGATGGTTTTCTTGTGTTTTTGTAGTTCTTAATGCACTGTCCTTTCAAGTATTACGACGAAAGGGAGTCGTTTATTGTTATTCAGTTTCTAGGTCTGCGGTTTTTGTTTGTTTTTTTTCGGATTTGGTGTTTTTTTTTTATTTGTATTGATGGATTGTCCTTTTCAGTATTATTACCCCATATGTGCCAGCAACAGGAACTGGAGAAGGAAAATAGTGAGGGAAGCTTAGCCGGTTTTGATAATTTTTACCAGTAGAAGTAGAACTCGCTCTTTCAAACTGAAGCAACCTTTCCCACACTTTAAATGGAGTTTGGGAAAAAAACTAATAAGAAATGGAGAATAATACAAGATTCTTAGAAACACCTTCCAAAGAAATGATAAGTTGAATAATAGTCATTCAGCTTTAAATATGTGATCAGGAAGTGACATCATTTGCGCAATGATGCTTACGTAACACATCACTGACTATAGTATCTGACTCAACCAGTCCTTGTCTAGCTTGTGTCAAGCAATTAATAACAATGGACTTTTAAATTCTTAATCTTTTCATCGTCACAAGAATGTATTACCTGTTAACATCCCGTTTTGTATTCCCATGCCAGCTTGCTTCTTAATCTAGATCAATGGATTTTTTGAAAAACCACCCATTGAAATCATTCTGATACACACTTTTGTTGTATCTTGAAAGCAGGTCTTCCACCCTAATCTCATTTCCAAACTTGTGTCGTTCCTATGGTTCCCTTGACATTTCCATATGTAAACAACTGCACTTAAGAAAAGAGAGGGGATCCACAAAGTTGCGTGGTTTGCATAGGTAAACAATAATATCTCCTAAACTATTACCTCATATCTCGTAAGTACCTTTCAACTGTATTACTTAAACTGTCACACTTTTCCCTATGGCAAAGGACATAAGTAAAAACTACCCCTAAACTATTACGTAACAACCAAGTTTGCATGATAGATCAATAATTTGTAACACCTGATGCTTGCTTGGGTACAGTAACTGTCGTTGACCCTAGAAATTACGTCATATTCAACACATTTGATTAGGTAAAAAATAATATCCCCTAAACTATTACGTAACAAACACATGTGCACAATAAATCAATAATCAATAATACCTGCTGATTGCAAGGGCGTGTAGCGACTGGATCTGGTTGCTCAGGTTATGAATAAGTAAAGAATAATATTCCCTAGATTATTATATAACAACCAAGTGGAGTTAATAGACCAATAATCGATAACACCTGCTGCCTGCTAGGGCTGGCCTGTCAGATCTGATTGCTAGGGTGCAGCAGCTGGATGTAGAGATAAGTGGGGTGGCCGAAAAGATAATACCTCCTTTACTATAGTATTAATAATAGTATTAGCAGTAGTAATAGTAGTAGTATGGTGTAAATATTTTGTATTTAGTCAATTGATAATGCAAAACGTTAGTCATTTCTTAGTTGCAATTTAAAACATGTCACAAACAACGTCTGTTGTTTTGGTTAAACACTCCCCTCTGTGTTCTTTTATGTTTTGACGTGAAGGAGTTTGGTCTTACTGAACAATAAAGCCAAAACATGTCCTGTTTCCTAATAAGAAATACCATGTGTATTAAATTGACATTCACATTTCCAGCGATATAGTTACTGGGTCTTTCAGCTATGATGAACAAAATGGTTATCTCGAAAAATGTATTTGAAGTGTTTGGGAAATAATGGGCGTGGTAGGGAGGTGAGTTTTTTTGCGATCACTTTTGCTCTTGCAAACGGCGCTTCATCTTTTAAATTTCAAACAATTAAGGTTATTTCAAAATACTTACGGCTCTTCCCTTAAAAGTTGCCTCAGTGACAAAAAATAACCCTTTTGTCCAAATCACTTCCTAGTTATGCAGCACTATAGCACTGCCATAGAATACAAGCAAGCAGCAGAGTTTATGGGTCTAACGATCAGTGAGGTATTTAAATTATTATACGATTTTATGTGCTCTTCTTAAGTTTCCACACGGTTGTTCACTTTCTGTTTAAAAGCGTATTTTTTTAAAACATTTTTCTTCCATAAGCAGGCCAATAAAAATAGGACAAGTTTTTTTTTTGTATAAAGAACATCATGCTTGAAAATATGTTTATAGCATATAAGTTTCAGTTCCAGCAGCTACATTTGCTTGGCTTAACAATCTTACAGTAAAGTAGGAGTAAAAGTTTTGAGTAAAGAGCAAGGAGATGGAGGGGTGGGTCCCTCCATGTACATACATATTGTTCTTGGAGGTTTTGAAGTTGTACTTTTGCTGTAGTTAAAAATCTTGCTTTTGCTTAGTAGAGGGGAAGTGGACTATAACATTAAACTGGCTATTCAAGTCACGCTAAAAGATGTCGTAAGCAAATGGTGTCTAAATTTCCCAATGTCTATAGTGCTCTTGCATATTATTCAACATATATGATATAATACAACAATACAACAAAGAACTATATAATCAATGTTGAATAATGTAGCAGTTAAACATTAACAATGATAGAAAAATCTAAATTTTTGTCAAATCCTCAAAAGTAGCAGGAACCAGTGTCCCAGAAGTGTTCATTAGGTAATTTTATTTTAAATTATCAAGGATAAATTTCTTGTATTGAAATGTTTGGAAAATTCTTAACCCCTTAGTTAACAAAAAAAAAATATTGTAAAAGAAGAATATTGTGTTTAATTGTATGATAAAAATAAGAAAAAGCATCATAGGGTTTTTCATTCAAGGTTTTATTAGAGGTAGACAAAGGAAACATAGGAAACATAGTAGTGTTGGACTACTAAAAAGCAGCTACCCCTTCATATATTTTTTCTTTTAATGGACAACCCTCACACTATTTCACATGGAGAAGGGTGAAAGCATAAATTTTTAAGTGAGGCAGAACTAATTGAAGCTAATGCAGTATACTGTTTTTGGCTAACGCTCTTATGAACTCTAATATCTTTATTTATAGCTGTTTTATAGAGCCTACATAAAATGTTGAACGTTTCTGGGAAACTTTTGCCCAGCTTATCTTTTGTCATTTTGTTATGCATATCGTCTAAACTTAATTTTTCTTATACAAAGGTATGGTAAACATTAATAACCTTATCTATATGAAAATCCCAAGCCCAAATATCATAGTTATTATTTTCAATTTTGGTGCGGTTTGACTCCACTGTTACTTATTTGCTGACCCCATTTTTCTATTTTCTTCATTTTGGATTTTCATTACTTCAGACAGTTTGCCAACACCCTTTAGCTTATCTACCCTTATTGGTCTAGTTTTAAATGGCGTTCCAGGCTGTAGATATGTTAAATGTTCAAGTGGTGGGACTTCTTTTTCTTCAAACGAATTATCATTTATAACACGTTTAAATATTCGTTTTATGGGTCCACCTCTAGATAAGTTTTTCATACTGATATGTCTTTTCATACTGTGTATTTTCAAAACTATTTATTATTGAAAGAAGTCGATTTCTAACATTGCTTGTTTACTAAACTTCAAACGTCTGAGTTTTTTTTAAAGGTCTTTGAATTGTTGTAGTCCTTTGTTAAAATATATACAAATATTTTTGCAATTAGCAATTTTTGCTCTTTAAGCAATTTAATGTATTTTCATACTAAACATCTTTCAAAGATATTTGATTACTCAAGCAAGACCTATTTGTGTCAATGATTTTTACTAAGTTTCAAACTTTTGGTTTTCTCTTTTAAAGTTTTTGACTTGTTGTAAATATTTTTGCAATTACTCCTTTTTGCTCTTTACACAATTTAAAGTCTCTTCATATTGTAGGTTTTTTTTAACGATATTTGTTTATTCAAGCACAACCAATATCTAACAACAATTTCTACTAAGCTTCAAACTTTTGGTTTTCTTTTTAAGGTTTTCGAATTGTTGCAATCTCTTGTTGAAATAAATACAAATGTTTTGCAATTACCATTTTTTTGCTCTTTGAGCTATTTAATCCAAACTATCACCTGCATGAATATCTAATTTTTCCACATAAGTGTGACAATATCATTACAATACTACAATGATGTATACAAAAATGACGTCACTGAAATGAATCTTTTTCCAAAATTAAGGCTCTTGATGATATTTCTTAAGCTTCTGACCACTTCGCTGCCAGGTCCCAGCAATTGGCACATAGAAGACCTATAAATTGGGATTATTAATGCAGCTCGTCTTCTAACCGTAGACAATTTGAGCCTTTTCTTGAAGTCGTGACGTCACCATGTGTTCGATAGAGCCACCCTGTGAAAAATACGAATCTTTCTTAAAGTCCTGACCTATTTATATCCTTTGTGTGGCCAGTAATCCCTGTTCCTTGTATTACAACAATAGATTTCACTGTCCATTTTGTTCGTCTTTACCTCAGAAATTTTTCTGCTCCTTTTGCTTCAGCAGTTTAGATTCATATATCACCTCATTTAATTTTTTAATGAGTTATAGATAAGAAATATATATTTTACTGTTTCCAACCGCAGACCCCTCTTCCAAATTTCGTTTACAATTCTATGTGATTCCTGCTATCGTTTGTTCCATGCCTTTTTCTTTAGCTGTTGCGATTCTCAACTTCTCTAGTTTTCCAAAATATAGAGCCGTTTTGGAGAAAACCTAAATAAACACATTCGTAATTATTTTTCACTTAGAAAGAAAGTATATATATGTATATATATATATATATATATATATATATATATATATATATATATATATATATATATATATATATATATATATATATATATACTAGTTGGTGGGGCGCTTCGCGCCCCCCCAAGCCTCCCCGCGCGTGTAAGTCGTTACGCGCCATATTAGTTACGCGCCATTCTAGTTGTGTCCCTGTGTCCCACCTGTGAATATAGATAGATTTATATATGTGTTTCAAACTACGTAAAAATTGCGAATATACAACATTCTTGGCTTTCCCATTGTCTGTCCATATACAAAGCCGTATGTACTAATAATGACGTCATATGCAAACGCTCTTTTTACAAACAAACAAACATGCATACACACAACTCGTTTTTATATAGATAGATAGATAGACAGATACAATACAAATTAACTACGTAAAACTTGTGAATATACAACAGTCTAAGCTGTCCCATTGTCTGTGCGTATAAATAGATTGTCAGGTTTACCGACCCTCAAAGATGCAACATACAATTGTACATTGGTAAAGCAATCTGTATTAAGATCTATACCGCATTTTTCTAGTGATTGCCCTTGAGCTTTGTTGATGGTGGTTGCAAATACTAATCGAATTGGGAATTGCAATCTTTTAAATTGAAAAAGCAGATCCGTTGGAATCATGGGAATGCGAGGAATAAGAACAGCCTCACCCTCATAAGGCCCTGTCAAGATTGTGGCCTCTATTAGGTTTTCCATTGTTTTTTTTTTACGGCAAGTCGCGTGCCATTGCAAAGCTTTGGTGGGTTGATATTTCTTAAAAGTATTATTGGTACGCCTAATTTTAGTTGTAGCACGTGTGGTGGAAACCCTGAAGGATCTATGGAATTTAAAAATTCAGATGGATAATTAACCGCTTCATTTGGTTCCAAAATACAAATTAACTGCGTAGAACTTGCGAATATACAACATTCTTCGCTGTCCAATTGTCTCTGCATATAAATAGATTGTCAGGTTTACCGACCCTCGAACATGCAACGTACAATTGTCCATGGGAAAAACAATCAGTATTAAGATCTATACCACATTTTTCTAATGATTGACCTTGAGCTTTGTTAATGGTGATTGCAAATGCTAATCGAATTGGGAATTGCAATCTTTTAAATTGAAAAGGCAGATCCGTTAGAATCATGGGAATGCGAGGAATAAGAACAGCCTCACCCTCAAAAAGCCCTGTCAAGATTGTGGCCTCTATTAGGTTTTCCATTGTTTTTTTACGGCAAGTCGAGTGCCATTGCAAAGCTTTGGTGGGTTTATATTTCTTAAAAGTATTATTGGTAAAAAAGACAAACAACTTATTTTTATATATATAGATTTTTATATATATAGATACAGTTTCTTCTTTAGTTTTTTTTCTTTTTTAGTTTTTTCTTTTTTTAGTTTCTTCTTTTTATTGATTTGTTTTCTTCAATTTCTCAATGTTCATTCTAACATTGACACTTGGAAAAATCTTTACGTGCCAAGCATGCTAAAGCTCCAACAATTTAAATTAAACATCAAAATTTGGGGTATCTGTTTTAAGGTTTTCGAATTACTTTAATCTATTTTCAAAATATATTGAAATATTTGTGCAATTCCCAGTTTTTTTAGTTTTTTCTTTTTTTAGTTTTTTAGCTTTTTTAGTTTTTTTTTAGTTTTTTATCTTTTTTATTTTTTTACGTTTTTTCTTTTTAGGTTTTTTCTTTTTTTAATTTTTTTAATTTTTAATTTTTTTTTAGTTTTTTCTTTTTAGTTTTTTTTTAGTTTTTTACCATTTTTCTTTTTCGAATTACTTTAATCTATTGTCAAAATATTTCGAAATATTTATGCAATTTCCAGGTTTTGCATTCTAGTTTGTTTTCTTTTATATATATAGAAGATATAATCTGGTGTAACGGACATACAACTTATTTTTTATATATATAGATATATATATATATATATATATATATATATATATATATATAAATAAAAATAAGTTGTAGGTTTGTTTGTTTGTACGCATATGACGTCATTATAAGTATATAAGCGGGCGATTCAAAGAAAAATTTCAGTATAAATCCTACGATGGCAGAAGAAACAGCCGAGGAATCAAATCGTTTGAGAAATGTTAGTATAAATCCTACAATAGCAGAAGAAACAACCGAGGAAGCGGCTCAAAGAGTTAATGCCAAAAGGCTTGCGGCTAAAAGAGAAAGTGAGAAAAGAAAGCGTGCCAAGGAATCACAAGAACAACGTGAAAACAGGCTTGCGTCTCAAAGAGAAATTACCAAAAAAATCGCGCCGAGGAATCACAAGAATAACGTGAAAACAGGCTCGCGGCTCAAAGAGATATTATCAAAAGAAAGCGAGCCGAGGAATCACAAGAACAACGTGAAAAGAGGCTTGTGGCTCATAAAGGTAATGCCAAAAGAAAGCGTGCCGAGGAATCACAAGAGCAACGTCAAAATTATCGCCTGGCTCTCAGGTACAGCCCAGTCCCTGATTATAGCTTGAGTAGATGAGTATACCTTGAGTGTTCAAATCGGGGACTATGTCTAAAATTTGTCCCTATTGAAAGGCCTTGAAATTTATTGGTTAAACAACGGGAATGTGTTGCGCCTCAGGAAAAGTTAAACTTCCTCAACTGGCTACACCACCAGAGCCATTGAAGACTTTATGATGTTACAGACCGAGAAACAAGGAATATAAATGACGACCGGGACACTCAAAGAGAAATAACAGACCGGGAAACCGGGACACAAATGACGACCGGAACACAGGGAATATAAATGACGACCGGGACACTCAAAGAACAATTAAAGACCGATACACCAGGACACAAATGACGACCGGGACACATGGAATATAAATGACGACTGGAACAAAGGAACACAACTACAACGGGGTGCCGGAAGGGCACAGAGGGGATATATAAATGACGATGGGGACACAGAGAATATTCGATTAGCTATTACCATCAACAAAGCTCAAGGGCAATCATTAGAAAAATGCGGTATAGATCTAAATACAGATCGTTTTCCCATGGACAATAATAGGTTGCATGTTCAAGAGTCAGTAGACCTGACAATCTATTTATTTGCACAGACAATGGGACAACGAAGAATGTTGTGTATTCGCAAGTTTTGCGTAGCTAAAAACATATATATATATATATACTATATATATATTATATATATATATATATATATATATATATATATATATATATATATATATATATATATATATATATATATATATTATATATATATATCTATATTCACAGGTGGGACACAACTACAATGATGCGTAACTAAAATGGCACGTAACGACTTATTGCGTTCGGGGGGGGGGGGGGCGTGGGGGGGGGGGAGCTAGTATATATATATATATATAAAATAGTTGTCTGTGTGTGTGTGTTTCGAGTGACGTCATTTTTGTGTGTCGACTGACGTCATGTTTGTCGACTGACGAAATTACAAACAGGGACATCAGAACACAAATGACGACTGGGACACCGGAACATAGGAAATATAAATGATGACCAGGACACTCAAAGAGAAAGCGACCGGGACACAAGGAATGTTCGATTAGCAATCACCATCAACAAAGCACCGGGACACAAATGACGACTGGGACACAGGGAATATAAATGACGACCAGGACACTCAAAGAGAAATTACAGACCGGGACACCGGTACACAAATGACGACCTGGACTAAAATGACGACCGGGACACCGGGACACAGGGAATATAAATGAAGACCGCGACACTCAAAGAGAAATTAAAAACTGGGACACTGGGACACAAATGACGACCGAGACACAGAGAAACAACAACAACGGGTACGCCGGGGGCTACAGGGGGCCGGGACACAGGGAATATAAATGACGAACGCGACACTCAAAGAGAAATTACCGACTGGGACACCGGGACACAAATGACGACCGGGACACAGGGAAACAACAACAACGGGGACGCCGGGGGGCACAGGGAGATATATAAATGACGACGAGGACACAAGGAATGTTCGATTAGCAATTACCATCAACAAAGCTCAAGGGCAATCATTAGAATAATGAGGTATGGATATGAATACAGATTGTTTTTCCCATGGACAATTATTTGTTGCATGTTCAAGAGTCGGTAAACCTGACAATCTATTTATATGCACAGACAATGGGACAGCTAAGAATGTTGTATATTCGCAATGTTGTATATATATATATATATATATATATATATATATATATATATATATATATATATATATATATATATATATATATATATATATATATGTATATATATATATATATATATATATATATATATATATATATATATATATATATATATATATATATATATATATATATATATATATATATATATATATATATATATAAAAATGTATTTGTGCTGTTGCATTGGTGATTTCTCTTTTCATGATATTTATATATATATATATATATATATATATATTATATATATATATATATATATATATATATATATATATATATATATATATATATATATATATAAATATATATATATATATATATATATATATATATATATATATATATATATATACTGGCTGCTAGTGTGGTGCTTCGCGCCACACCACCACCTAGTTGGTGGGGGCGCTTCGCGCCCCCCAGGCTCTCCTTCGTGTGTAAGTCGTTACGCGCCATATTAGTTACGTGCCATTGTAGTTGTGTCCCTGTGTCACACCTTTGAATGTAGATATATATATACTTTGATTTGAATAAAGATATATATATATATATATATATATATATATATATATATATATATATATATATATATATATATATATATATATATATATATATATATATATATTTATATATGTTTCTAACTATGTAAAACCTGCGAAAATACAACATTCTTCGCTGTCCCATTGTCTGTGCAAATAAATAGATTGTCAGATTTACCAACTCTTGAACATGCAACATATTATGGTCCATGGGAAAACAATCCGTATTCAGATCTATACCGCATTTTACTAATGATTGCCCTTGGGCTTTGTTGATGGTGATTGCTAATAGAATATTCCCTGTGTCCCCGTCGTCATCTATATATCCCCCAATTGCCCTTCCGGCGTCCCCAATTCTACACATTTAGAAATAGAAATAGTACGACTAGGTGAAGGCATTCCCAAATGCTTGAGAAGTTTGTTTGCTATAGATAAGCACAAATCTTCAATCAGAACTAAAGTGTAGTTATAAATTTCTGTTGTAAAGTGTAAGTTCATATTTGACCTTTCTAGCCGTTTTTGCTGGAGTATATTCTCGGCCATTTGCGATTTGTATATCTCTCATAACTCTTTAGGAGATGAAGGAGAGCAACTTTTGCCGGAAGACACGGGCCGTAATGTAATGTCTATGAACCGGCGACTGTTCAGGATGTAAAAGATGTTGTATCTAATCCTAAGATGGATTATATATAAATATAATAAATGACGAATCATTAATCTATAGGCATAATATTTCATTGCACTGCATTTCTTATCCATTTCTTTGTTAGTGGCTGGATTTATCAATTTAATATTAAAGTGATAGCCGTCGGCTCCATCCCAAAAAATTAAAGGACATTGTAGGGCATCGTAGCATCGATGAGTTTAATAGAAACTTCTTTTTGAAACGACTTTTTATATACTTATAATGACGTGATACACAAAGCCTTTGACATCATATAAAAATCCCTGACCATAACGATTGCCACTTCGTTGATAGTGTCGTATCAGTAGGCATCAATTCGATAGCTGTTTTGAACAGAAGCACTAAATTTATGTGGAAAAATTCAAGTGGAAAAGATGTTGCAACTGGGAAACGATAGTCCTTTCAAAGTGGTTTTTTTATATCATCGGTATCACTTTCAAGTTGTTTGGTTTGTTTTACCTTGACTTGTCTTTCGTCACTATGAAATACATATTGCCGAACCTTTGTTTTTTAACTTAAATCTGGTAGGCATTGATGACCTTATCCAAATCAAAATCCCAAACCCAATCATCATCGCTATCATTTTCAGTTTTGATACGTTTTGACTCTCGCTGTTCAGGTTGTTTCGGGTTGCTCTTGTGATTCCTCGGCGAGCTTTTTTTTGATGATTTCTCTTTAAGACGCAAGCCTGTATTCAAGCTGTTGTTGTGATTCCTCGGCACACTTTCTTTTCATACTATCACTATTAGCCGCAAGCCTGTTTTCACGCTGTTCTTGTGATTCCTCGGCACGCTTTTGTTTCTTACTTTCTCTATTAGCCGCAAATCTTTTGGCATTAGCTCTTTGAGCAGCTTCCTCGGCTGTTTCTTCTGCCATCGTAGGTTCTTTTGTCATTATATATATACACAAACATACATACATATATATATATAATATATATATATATATATATATATATATATATATATTTATATATATATATATATATATATATATATATATATATATATATATATATATATATATATATATATATATATATATATAAATATATATATAAATATATATATATTTATATATATATACATATATATATATATATATATATATATATATATATATATATATATATATATATATATATATATATATATATATATATATAAATGAAAAAGATATCACCAAATTAGCAGCAAAAACACATAAAAAAGGCAGAAGGAGAAAAGGAAGATTGTTTTCCTACAATAGTAATTAATATAGATCAGTATTTGAATGAGGCCTTAACCCTACTCATTCATAGAAGTACATAGTTCAAACAGCATAGCCATACATAATCAACCATAAAGAATAATCCATGGACAGGCAGTCGTGTCGTAAGTAAGTATAAGTCGTCATCTACCAAATATTAAAAAACAAGAAAAAAAGACAAATAATTCAGAGACAACAACCCAACACGCGGGCTCACCAGGAGAATTCACACTTGCCTACAGGGTTTCGGCACTTTAAATTCCCTACCCAGCCAAGTGGTAGGCCTAACATAGATTCCCTATGGTATCCTCGTGTTAGGTATCACCCCCAAATTATATACTTATGAAAAAAAAAATGTAGAACAACCAAGTATCACCAAAACAAGCTTATCATACCTTAGTTCTGGCTCTCGTGTGTTTATGTTACCAACTCAAAATCTATATTAATACTAAACAATTATTCAAAATTTAATATTATATAAAATTTTATCTATTGATGTAAATGTGACCTAGACAAAAATCAAGGAAATGAATACAAAATAAGACCATTTGAAAATACGATATATGCAAAATCCTCTGGAAATCCATTGTCATAAATTAGAGACACGCCAAACTCAGTAACAAGGAAAATTAAAATCAACCAAAGATTTTGCTAAGTATTTCAAGACAATTCTTTCGGTATTTATTTAAAAGTTCGTTATAATGAAAACTAAATTTTTTAGATTGCCAAGTTAATTTATTTGCAGAAAAAAATCATAAAATGAATTTTTTGCTTAAAATTTACATCTATTCTTAAAATCAATATAATTACTACATTTCCTTTTATATCTAAGTAACTGTTAGTAAAATGCTGAATATGTGATATTTGAGTGTATATTACTTTCAGGGAACGGAAAATTAATCACTTCAAAATCGAAATCATCCGTTTTATTATAAATATTAAAACCTAATTAATTATTATCAGAAATATTAATATTCAAATCTAAGAAATCATCTTCTAGATCAGTGCCATGACTAGGTTCAAGAGTAAGCTCTGATGGATATATATTTTTTGAAATATCAATAAATCCCTTAAAATTTAAAACCAAAATATCATCTAAATATCTTTTATTATTTGACAAAACATGTTTTTAAATTATTTGTATTATTCTTATCCATCATATATTTATATTCGAGTTGATTTAAAAACATGTCAGGTATAAACGGGCTGGCATCCCCGCCATGGAAATTCCCATGATTTGCTTGTAAAAATTACCATTAAATATTATATAAGTATTATATAAAACAAATTTTAATAAATCAAAAATCATATCTAAGCTGTAACATCTTGAGCTAACTGTAGTCTTAAAGCAGTTTGTCAATCTAGCTTTTTTTATTATAAGTTTCTATTTTTAAGAGCCTCTTAATTTCTTAATAAACGTTTTTAAATTTCCTAACTGTTCAGACTTTAAAGACTCAATTGTTTTAGCTGAAACCATTGTTAAAGAGTCTATCACCTGTATTGAATTATTAACACTCCAGTATGGATTAAAATTCGAAAATTTTTTAATACCAGAACAATAGGTTTTATATTTATTTATAATTTCCTTAAAAACTAAAGAGAGGTCAGTAGCAGCAATGAAGATTGGACATCTAGCTGGTCCAGCAATAAACTGTGGTTTCGAGGGCTTCTTATGAATTTTACAGTCCAATATAGGAAAGGGAACTTATTATTATTGTCATTAATTCTAAAATTAAAATGTTTAAATCAAAACTGAAAGTAAGGAGCGACATTTAAACTTAAAACGAACAGAAATTAATAAAATTGATAAAGAGCGAGGGATTGCGGAGGGGACAACCCATTTCATATATGGAGTAATTTCTGTTCGTTTTAAGTTTTAATGTCGCTCGTTACTTTCAGTTAGAAAAACTAGTGTTTTTAATTTTTTCAAAAGGTTCAGCTAAATCGTCAATTGTAAACTAAGAAATTTGGTTCAAAAATGCTAAACAAGTGAAGTCCTTTTAGGAATTTTGTGTCTGATGCAAAAGTCTTTATTTTTTCAGACTACTCGTGTAAAACACTATAAGAAAAGTAGATTTTTTGGTTTTCTTGAAACATCTGATAACCTTTTGAATTATTTTCGCTAAACTTGACATTTTGCCAGACATTGATGGTCAACAAGGAAAGGATCGCAATGAACTTTGAAATTTATATATATATATATATATATATATATATATATATATATATATATATATATATATATATATATAGGTTCTTAAAAATAGACACTTATAATAAAAAAGCTATATGGAGAAATTGCTTTAATACCACAGTTAACTTGAGATGTTACAACTTGGATTTGATTTTTAAGTTATTAGAATTTGTTTTATACAATACTTATATAAGATTTGGTTGTAATTTGTACAAGCAAATCGTGGGAATTCCCATGGGGGGGATTGCCAGCCCATTTATAGCTGACTTGTTTTTAAGTCAACTAGAATATAAACTAATGATGGATAAGAATAATCCAAATAATTTAAAACATAATAAAAGATATTTAGATGATATTTTGGTCTTAAATTGTAAGGATTTCATTGATATTTCTAAAAATATATATCCATCAGAGCTTACTCTTGAACCTAGTCATGGCGCTGGTCATGAAGCTCATTTCTTAGATTTAAATGTTAATATTTGTGATAATATTAAATTAAGTTTTAAAATGTATAATAAAACGGATGATTTAGATTTTGAAGTGATTAGTTTCCCATTCCCTGAAAGTAATATACATTCAAATATCACATATTCTGCGTTTTTCTCACAGTTACTTCGTTATGCAAGGATTTGTAGTATTATATTGATTTTAAAAATAGATGTAAAATCTTAAGCCAAAAATTGATATCAAGAGGTTTTTCTGCAAATAAATTAACTTGGCAAATTAAACAACTTAGTTTTCATTATAACGAACTTTTAAATAAATATCCAAAGAATTATCTGGAAATACTTAAAGAAATTTTCAACTAATTTCGGAGGTTCGACAAATGATGATGCAGCGCCATTTATTTTGAATTGTGTTTCTAATAGAGCGGATTTTTTTTAAAAATAGCCACATGGTAAAGATGAATTCTATAATTGTTTAGTTCATAATTTTTTTTTTTTATTTATTTGTTTTTTTGCAATGTGTTAATATTTGTGATTTGGTTAATTTTATCATATTTACTTTACATATTGTTGCTAAAAAGAGGGATATATTAACAGGATAAGCTTGTTTTGGTGTTACTTGGTTGTTTTAAATTTGCTGTTTTTTTTCATAGGCATGTATTTTGGGGGTGATACCTGACATGGGGAAGCCATGGATATTCTGTGGTAGCCACAACACTTGGCTGGGTAGAGAATTTAAAGTGGTGAAACCCTATAGGCCAGTGTATTCTCCGGATTAGCCCTTGTGTTGGGTTCTTGTCTCTGAATTATTTGTCTTTATTATTTTTTCTATTGTTTGGTAAATGACGACTTATACTTATTGACGACATGACTGCCTGTCCATGGATTATTCTTTATGGTTGATTGTGTTTGGCTATGCTGTTTGACCTATGTGATTGTATGGATGAGGTAGGGTTAAGGCCTCATTCAAGTGCTGGTCTATATTAATCACTAATTTAGGAAAACAGTCTTCCTTTTCTCCTTCTGTTTCTTTTTTTTTATGTGTTTGTGCTGTTGCATTGGTGATTTCTCTTTTCATGATATATATATACTTATATATATATATATATATATATATATATATATATATATATATATATATATATATATATATATATATATATATATATATATATATATATATATATATATATATATATATATATATATATATATATATATATATATATTTATTACTCTACTCAAATTTACTCGAATTTAAAACGCAACTAAATGTAAAAGTTGTTCGTCTATTGAAAAAACAGTAATTTCCCTCTCAGTCATACTAGGTTGATCAGCAATAACAAAAATATAATAATACATGTTGTTCATTTACAATAAATGCAAGACAAAAAAAAATTAACACATTGAAAAACTTTTCATATAAAGTCACATGCGAAAACATCTAAAATACATGGTTTCAAATACTACTGCTTAAAACAGGTTTACGCAGTAATCACGTTTAATTGACAATATGCTACAAAAAATACGCACTTGGAAAAACATTTTTTATCACAAAAATAATTAAAGTGATTAACCCCCCCCCCTACATGATGGGCAAGGCGGTCACGGACAGTGACTGCCCTCAAGAATAGGTCCTTCCCACTGATCTGGGAATGGGCGTGGGGCTTGTAACTCTTTAATATTTTATATGAACAGTAAAAAACATGGTATAAAATTGTTTTTAAACATGACATTAAAATACATATAAAAACAACAAAAACTCCGCCTGTAGACAAACGCAGAGACATCGAATAACTATTATAAAAATAGACTAGTTAATTAGACCACCCACCTACCCATCAAGGTGAATAGTATGATTGTTTATAGGCATGTCCCGATGTAAATTGTACTCATTCATCTCGGTCTGAAGTAAGGTACTGACAATGTATTACCATCTTCACATCGTCCTAACATACATATACATTTTCCGATATAGCTAACCTGGCACATTTTGTCTCTCTAGCTGTTTATTTTTTTAGTTCTAAAGAGTTCTCTAGCTGTTTAATTTTTCAATTTGAAAGAGCAAACAATCATGACTTTGGCTAGTGAAACTAGACTACTTTTCACATAGTTTCTTTTTATAAGCACTCATATCGAATAGTATTTAGTTACCTCCGTGAAAATTTTTTTATTTACTTTTTGATGAGTTTGCACGCAGTAGACCTTCGAACCTATAAGCACAACATTAAAAGTCAAGTTGCTTCCTGTTTCGGATTTTGAATACGAAAGTTTATTTGGTGCCTGTTGTTGCACCAACTCTAGATAAATGGACTTGACCCAATTGGAGGAGTCAATTTGAGAGTTAATATACTCACCATTAACTAAATTAATTCGTTTAACTAAATCTTAACTTTTTTAACTAACTTCGTTTAATTAATTCATTAACTAAATAAATTATTCGTTTTTTAGCCCACTGCAAGCCACTAGAAAACAAAATATTTTTTTTAATTATTTGAATTTCTTAATTTTGTTATACTTTTATAATATTTCTTTGAAATTTCTAAAATTGTACACCCTGCTGCAATATTCCTAATTAAGAGTTTGTTTCTTTTTGCCTATGTAAAAGAATCATATTTGAGTGTCTGATAGTGAAAGATGTGAAATTTGGATGACTAATAACTCGAGCAAGATATTTTGAAATGGTTACAAGGTTACAACTGCTACAATTACGCACACTCTCGCACATTTTACCAATGGCTGGGTTAAAGTGAGTTTAGAGACTTCTTTTTTAATCTTTTTTTATTCCTATGGTTTTTTGTCAAAAAAGTCAGTAGGCTAAACGTTTCCATATAGGGTTTTTGGTCAAATTGTAGGGCTCTATGGATTCTTGTGACTTTGAAGCATCCATCTCAAGAAAACATAATGTACAAAATTATTATGTTAGGATGAAGGTTAGTAAGTAACCTTTATTTTGAAAGCACCCAGTCCATACAACTATCCTCTGCTAATGAAAAATTGTAAGGACTCTCTGAATTCTTAGGTACTGGTTGGCTTATTCACAGCGAAACAAAATATTTCAGAGAGGCATGAAGTTCCATAGGTAATTCACCGTAAATTAAAAAAAATTAATATACTTAATATTGGAAACGTTGGGGAAATTTGGATCACAAGGATTCTCAAGTCATTTCTAATTACCAAAAGGCAAAGAGTAGTTATATATTGTGGACGTAGAGTTCATATCAATGAAAATTGCGTCCGAATTTTCACCGGTAAGTTTCCCAGTCAGGTCAGCTTCAAAGATACGATGTCCATGAAAAACTTATCCACGCTTCATGCCTCTTTTAACATATAGGTGTTGGTCAATTTTGGTTATCAGCTAAATTATCTCTTTACTAATTTTAAATAGTAAGCCCATCACCAGATGAGGAGTAGAAAACAATAGCCTAAATCCAACCCAAAATTTGCATATATTTTACACGTGTTCTTACATACAATGTCTAACAACGTCAATACATCACTGTAATGTAATGTACAATTAACTGTAATCTTTTCATTATTTTGGCTCTGATGAGAACCAAACACGCCTATGTGATCGAATTAAGTGCTCAAACTGATAATCCAAGACTAACACAAATTGGACCTTTTATCTAGATAAGTTATTCTCAATGATACTTCGGGTTCTTGTTGACTTTTTGATCAAGTCTTTACTCTCACCTACGCGCCCATCGAAACTCTTAGGAGTCTTAAAAATTAATTATTTTGAAGTCTATGTTATACATTAGTAGCCCTTTTTATGCTTCTTATTAATAAACTATTCTTTCGGTATTCTATCAAATTTAAATTTTTTCCGTTACGTGCTTTGCAACTCAAATGTTAAAATTGGTAAAGTACCAATTTCTTTAATAGTTGAAATTTATTTATGCTAGCCAACATTTTTTGGTTAATAGTTTTTAATAATTAATTGTATTCACGTCAGCTAACATTTTTTATTAATAGAAAAATGAATTTTTCTTGACTATATTCATACACGCTTTAATATTGAATCCAATCTAGTATTAATTTTTTTTGTTAATAGCTAAATGAAATTCTTTTCCAATCGAAGAAAAATAACAATTCTGATTTTGTAGCTTTTATCGGTATTAATCGAAAAATAAACTTTAATTTCAATGCGTATTATGAAAAGTGAACCTAAGGCTTATTTCATAACTACTGTAAGCAAATGGGTTGTGATGAGAATGAAAGCGGTGGTTATTACTAACCTCCATTTAAAAATAAGACTGGTATCTTGATTATCAGAAATGTTATATAGAAAATGTTTTAATTTCTAATTATGCTACAAAAGGTAAGGTTTCATACTCTCTTCTACCAAAAAAAATGTAGTTTGATAGCACTTGAGTCTAGAAGAATTGTATTTTTCGTTTGTTTTGTGAAAAAAATGAATTAAGATGCCCTTGCCAGGAAAATATTTTTTTCCAAAAGACACTCCTCACCCAAATTCCCTCCGTCTTTGGAAATTCTACGCCGTTTTTTTTCTTATCCTTCATTCGCTGCTGTACCTCCATATATGAAAAAACCTTTGTTCTAATCATCATTGAAAAATAGACAATGTATCCTGCCAGTTTCCAGCTTTTATATTTGGTATAGGTGCTCCAAAGTTTTGTAGTTCTTCGCTTGTTTTATTTCCCCCTTTTTCTTTTTTAAGTCATGATTTGTTTAAGTCTTTGACCAGTTTTTATCTTTTTAACCTAATTTGACATATTCAAGCTTAATTTATTGAGAAACAAATGATTTGTAATTCTTATATTTTTTGTTTTAACATTTTTTACCATTCTTTTCAGTTTTCGTGGATTTTAATGACTTTTTTTGTCATCTCTTTATTCTCTGAAGTTCAAAATCTGCTCTTTGGGGCTTGTGCGAGTAATTTTTTGAATTTATATCTATACATAATCTATTTGCTTGATTGCTTGATTGCAATATTTAAAAAAAAATTTTTTGCTATTACACAGTTAATCGAGACAAAACCAAAAAACACAAGGAATGTTTCTGCACAAATCTATTTTCATTTTTTCCAAACATAATACATAATACAGAGCTGTTCAAAGGGGAGGAGAACGCTACAAGCTGCCCAAGGAACCGCAGCTGGGGGTAGTTTGGATAAAATCAAACTTTCCCTGAATATTCCTGAAATCCTTACTATACATTAGATCCCATCGATTCCAGAGATTCAAATAAATTCCCTCAAAGAAGTGGTTTTTACCCTAAAAAGGGTAATTTCCCTCGAAGGGGAAGAAGGTGAGAGCAAGTATTGGTTGCATGGAAGGCAAGAAAATTTGTATTAAAAATTTGTGGGACTATTTCTTATGAAACATGATAAGCTTACTTACAAAAGAAGTTATTGGACTTCAAATATTTTGATACCCAAAGATTTAAAGACTGGAAATATACTACTACAGGTCATAAATCTTGTATCAGCAATCAACTTGAAAACAAAATTCCTATCTACTGAGACAGGTTGACATCTAATTTGAAAAAAATTGAAACTCAATTTAGATGAAATTAATTGAAAATCAATTTATAAAACCTGAAAGTGGGGCAAAGATTTGCTTTGTCTCTGATCGGCTTGAAACTTACAGGGCATTCAATTGCCCAATGAAGTTGATATGTCTTAAAGTTTATTTTCATTTATATGCAACACCTAAAAGTGAATAGAAAATTCAGTTTCTATTATTTAGATTAAATTACAGTTAGTTCTGACGATACTTGTGATCTTGGCTCGACTTCAGCTCATTCATGGAAAGAGTTGTTTTGATGAATTCCAGTGAAAAAAAAATAAAGCCATATAATTCACTAAGTTTACATGGACTCTCAATGAATCTTTTGAAACATCTTACATTTGTAATTCTTGTACCTCTTTTATATATTTTAAATTCATGTTTATCTTCAGGGGTATTCCCTAATAAATGGAAAATGTCCTATTTATTCCACAGTATGAAAAAGTTATAAGAAATTAATATTAATAATTTCCCACCTATTGCAATAGTTTCCCATTTATCAAAGATATTACAAAAGTTATCAGAGATTTTTTAACTTATTTAGATAAAAAAAAATAACCCAAAGCCATTTCTATTTAAGATTGGGTTGTTCTACTGAATATCAATTGCAGCCCTTTTGCTGAAAATTGCAACTATCAGTTGCAGCTCTTTTGCTGATACTCTAAAATATTCTATCAAACAGTTCGTGGTATCTAACTGTAGTAAGGAGCGACCCGGCTCAATAGTAACCTAAGCTCTAAAAATGGAATAAAAAAAGGAAAAAAGAATCGCATTAAAAAGCTGAATTTAAATATATAAATTTCATCGAATTTATTCTAACCCATCAAAGTTAAGAGCCTGGGAAATTTTGCTTTATTTGGAAAATACGGGGAAACACCGCCTAAAAGTCATAGAATCTTAACGAAAAGTCATAGAAACGAACAGAAACTACTCCGTATATGAGCCTGAGAAATTTTGCTTTATTTTAGAAAATACGGGGAAACACCACCTAAAAGTCATAGAATCTTAACGAAAAGTCATAGAAACGAACAAAAACTACTCCGTATATGAAAGTGACTATTCCTCCTCAACAGCCCACTCTTAAAGCAAAATGTTTTTCTGTTTTAAAAAGTAGAGTTAAGAGAAAGATTCAAACTTTGGCGTAAAGAGTGGGCGTTGAGGAGGAAAAGCCCCTCTTATTTACTACGTAATTTCTGTTCGTTTTAAGTTTTAATGTTGCTCCTTAATTTCAGTTAAAATAACTTTTTTTTTATTTAATTTTCTTTTAAAAATGGAATAACTCTGGAATTCACGGAAAAGTATTGGATTTAAAAAAGTTATATCTACAAGTTCGTGGAATCCAAGCAAAAGTCCATGGCAAATTTCTTAAATTTATTGATAATATTGTGCCCCAGGGGTCTAAACTTGGAACGTTACTATTTTAATGTTTTTAAATAATATATTACAGAATTTGTAATATACAGAATCTATAGTTTTTGGAAGATCTAACCAGGGATTAGCTAAAATTGGAATAAAAGAGTTAGTTGCTCCTAAGAGTACAATTAGAAAGTTTGAGACATATAGATATTTGAAAATTACTCTTGATGAGTTTTTATCTTTCCGTAGTCATTCCCACATAGCTAGTGTCCCACTCATGCTTGATGTTATGAAGTTTTTGGTTTTTCATTTTTTTACTTTTCTTTTTTCCCTTATATTTCTTATTTTTATTTTTGGAAAATATGAAATTAAGGTAACAGTTGTTGTCTTCTTTTCGAGCTCAGCTCCCTGTTTGCTTTATTGAATTATTTGTGTTTGTTTATTTTGTGTGAAATAAAATGTTGAATCTTGGCCAATAATTTCAAGATCAAGAACACAAAATGTGTGGTCGTGATATTTTGAAAAAGACAACAAACTGAAGGAATTCCGATTTTCTTCTCCAGCATATAAGTGTTTTTCTAAAAAGAAACTTAAGCAAATATTGAAGGATACCCTTGTATGATTCCTGGTTAACTGTGTATTCCCATGGGACATCTTCATTATGTGAGATTCCTGTAAAATTGACAAAAAATAAACTACCCTTTTTTCCTGGGTCACAGCCCAAAATTCATGAGATGTCTCTATTTAGTCACGCTAATAGGAGTACTTGGCACATTTTGACAAGTAAGCAGTTGCTTCTGATCGTCATATGTCAAGTTTGAAACAAAATCGTAAGCACTTTCTGTGTTGCAATGTATAGTTAAAATTAACTGAACCACAAAATGCTAGTTTTCTTGTCTCTGGTCATCATCCTGATTTTTACAACTAGTGAAAACCCTCATTTGCTACCTATGGGAACTATAGACCACACTAATGACTATCCAATACATTGGCCTATAAGTGATAATTCCAACCATTGAAAAACTACTGGCATACCCACCAAGTGCCTGCTAATTTGACAGGTGTTTTGCGGAAGATGCTACTGATATTAGATAGATCAAATGCAGATGGCGAGAAACAATAGAGCAGTAAGAATTCTTTATTCTGGTTGTATTTTGGGAACAAGAGTGTAGTGTAGAAAACTCAACTGCCTCTAAGCCCAGAAACCATCAAACCCGACCGAAGCCCTATGTTTTTCTAACCAAATAAGAAGCTGCAATACCATTTGCTTAATTTAAGCTGCAATACCAAAAGCAATAATTTAAAAAATAATTTTCGAGAAAAATATCTTTTTAAAGAATAGTAAAGAGCCATTTTAATGCTTTAAACTAGTAGAATTCAAACTTCAAACGAAAAGAAATTACTATCAATAGATAAATGAAATCCAAATGCACATAAATCAAAATTACAAGTCACGCAAAAGACCAAAATAATAGATGTCACCATATATGACTTCTACTACGAGTCTAAAATAAAAAAAATAATTTAGTCAAGTTCCAACTTACAAAATCTACCACAAAAAAATCAGCTAAACACTGAAGACTTTCTAAACACAAGAAAATGTATCAGGGGCCATGGCTCTGAGGATGCGTTGTCCTTAAAGACATTTTTGTTGATTATTACTGTTTTGAAAATAGTTTTAACCCCAATTATTTATACGGATATCGTTGGGAATAGGGGTTAGGAAAAGATTGTCACAGGAGAATGGCTTTTCTTCGGTCACATTTGATTCTTAAGAAGGATGTTAGATCATCGGTTTTTCTGTTTCAACGGCAAAATAGCGTTCTTGGGTTATTGAATGTATGCTATTTTTATGGCACTTACACTTGTACCTATTTTCACTTTTGATTTTCCACTCCACTTAAGTGTACATAAATTTAAAGTCCTAATAGAGCTTATGGTGCCAAAAAATTGATTTCTTCTGAACAAAAAAGTGTCCACTTCCTCTCTTGAAAAGCACTAATATTGAGATCCCTTGCCCACTATACTTCCCTTCCTTTCCACAAAACTCCCCCAAAGTCTCCACTACTCTCCAAAAGCAGTTCCCCAATTATTAAAGACTTGTCAATTTGATAATACTCCAATCCTCCCTCATGTCTCAACTTGATATCTTAAGTCTTCAATATCCATTCAAAAGTGTTTCTAGTGTGGTATTTTATCCTCTGAGTGCAAACATCCTCCTTTCATTCAGTTCAATAGCTCCCTCAATATTCTCTTGAAGGTCCAACTTAACAATTCGATTTCCATTCAAAAGTGTTTCTAGTATGGTATTTTATCCTCTGGATGCAAAGATCGTCCTTTCATTTAGTCCAATAGCTCCCTCAATATTCTCTTGAAGTTCCAACTTAACAATAATTGCCATTTCTGATAGGTTTAGTGATAAACCATTTTGAAAACGTATCAGCACATAGTTTCTTTAAATTTATCTTGCTACTTAAATAAATAATTTATTAGACCACACTGCTATTCCATTTAAAATTTAAGAAAGAAAAGTGAGTTTAATTAATCAGACAGTGAACAAAACGTATAATTGAAAAAATGAAAACAATGTAATGGAACCAGTTATACTAGAAGATGATGGGTCAAATCAACAAGTAAATTATATATTTTTACTGTATACACCAATTCTATAAAAGAAATTAAGAAAATAATTAAATAAAATAGTATAAAAACAGCATTTAAATTAAGATAAACTATAGGTTCTTTAAATAGTTATGGAAAAGATAGAATTCCAATAAAAAATCATAAAAGGTATATTCGAAACACCGTCTTCTCTTAGTAAATTTTATTTAGAAAGGACACAACAGGATTTAGAAAATAGATCGCAGAAACAGAGAAATGCCATTTACTATTCTCTAAAATGTAATCAAAAACCAGAAATGTTTGAATCAGATGTAGTACAGCATTTATTTGACTTTCCTTACCACAATATATTATTTGACCAAACACGAATTGTAGACAAATCTGTAGGCCTCTTAAAAAGCTATGGAGGAATTATTGAAATTAAACGAAATATCTATAGGGGTGTTAGTGTTAATAGAGACGAAGTGGTTTTTAGAATTAATTCAACTTAAAATAGTTTAAGTAAGGGACAGGTAAAATTTTCTAACATTAATAATTTACATAATAGTCCTCTAACAAATGACAATATCGCAAGTGAAAGTCAGGATGGGGTCAAAGCTGGGAAGAGTAGACGGACGGAAGCTAAGTTAGCAAATAAGAAAATCCACTTAATTTATAATGTATAACTTTCTTTGACCAGTTATCATACATAGTTTAAATGTTTTAACCTTGTAAATTCAATCAGGGGTGGTAATCTAGGGTCTTATGAATTGTTTTTCAAATAAATATACTTTTTGTTCTTATTTGATGTCATTTGCCAATCTGACATTAAAGAGGACAAATATCTGTGTCACTAGTGACATATGTTTGTCGGTGATTAGGCTGACAATTGCAGTTTTTGCGGTTCTGAAATTGTTCGTAATACGATTTTTATTTATTTTTTTGTCTTTTTTTCTCTCTCGTGCTTGATGTATTGTTGTTATTCAATTATTTAAAGTATTTTTGTTCTCTCTCTTTTTCTCGTTGATAAATGCTCCCGGATGTGGAGTTAAAATAGTTTCGAAAATTTTATTAATTCGTGTTTTTTTGTTTTTTTAGTACGTGTTTAGTATGTTTTGTTCACTGCTTGACTAATTGAATTCATTTTTTTCTCTTAAATGCTACTTAACTAGGTAGACACATTAGTTATATCTACTTCGAGAAGGGAAACATATTATTTAAGGCTTTACTCATCCGTAAACTCTAAATTGGATTTTCCTATGGCCCAATCTCTTCATTTCGTTCTACTAAAAAGATTCTGAACGCCCTCCCTAGACCAAGCTGTTTTAAAAATTTTGTAGACGTACTTTTTTGACGTCTCAAATACATATAAATCTCATGATATTTCTTCCCAACACCCAGATCAAAATATAAAATCAAAAACGAATCTCCCTACAACATAGATGATCCAACATTTTGAAAACCAGTAGGTGCCTTTTTCCTTACTCTTTAGTTTTAAATACCCCTCAACTTGTCCAGACAGTTTCAGCTTAATAATCTATCCAATGACTGAAAAATTGCGTCTTAGCTATTTTGACAACCTTGATGCACTTACTCTTTTATATAATTCAATAGTTGTTGTAGGAGTTGTGAGAAGTGTTTAGGTAAATAAAAATAGTCTATACATTATAGCTTATCTACAGAGCATATTTTCAGCATGTCGGTAGTTACATGTATGAATAAAAATCCAAGTTTTAAAGTTCTCAAGGCTGGGATATCAGTGTTGGAGATATCAATAGTTCTAAGATTTGCTCCAATGAAACAAATTTAAATTTATTCAATGATTTTTTCAAATATCTTTCTTAGTCAAAATATATTTGTGTGAAGAAGGGAAAATTGTGAAATCTGTTTGCTTGGCGGTTCGAGTTCCAGGGTTATTTCTTTCCTTCAGAACTTTTTTTGTACTTCTTCAATGAAATATTTCTACCCACAATAACTAAATTCCAACTATAAGAATCTTTATTTTTTTACTTACCAGTAGGGCAGACTGAGCCATTGGGAGATGAGGCTCATGTTTCAGGGAACACTTGAATCTTGACCCCTCCCCCACCAAGAACGTTTTTGGCAATGAGAGTTCATAATAATATTGTCTTCTCTGAGTCTTGAATATTCAAAATGTGGAAAACGTTGAGCCAGTATCTACCCCTCTTTTACCATTCTTCCACCTGATGTCTCTTTGTTCCTTGTAAAAAGGAAAACATGACCTGTAACTCTCCGCTCACATAATTCTCAATATACTTTGAATATTTGAGCCTGAACAACTTTGAGCTAAACTATTATATGCATTTAAATGGCATCCTGAGGCCAGTATACTAAAAAAATTGGTAAAATGACTGTAATTTTTTTATTTATGCAAATTAGTATTAATAATCTTATTTAATATCTTTTATAAATACATGTAGGGAAATAACTTTTTTTAGTTTTAAACTGTGATCTCTTGAAACAGATTATATTTATGTGTTATTACAATAACAAGTATTTTCACATTATCATGGGCAGCGCTATAGGACTGCCAAAGTAAAGAGCGATGTGGGAATACTATATAATTATTATCTTTTTGACCAAGGCACCTTTTGTAAAAGGAGCTTCCTCGATTGGAAATTAAAAGTTATAGCTTCCTTTTAACAGTCAAAAGTGATTGGAGGGCAACCATTAAGTCATTTCTCCAAACATATCCAATCAAAATTTTTAAATTACCAGTTTGTTCAACATTGTTGAAAGGCCCAGTAATTATTTCTTTGGGGATGACAACCCCCAAAGCTCTCGAAGTTAGGGCTTAAAGCTATATTTGATTAGAAATACGAGGTTTAATTGCCCCTTTTCAGAGTCAATAGTGATTGGATGACAAAAACCACTCCCACCCCCATATGTAGTATTTTCTCCTATTGCATCTTAAGGGCAATTTGGAAATAGCAATTTTGTCCAAAATAGTCCAAAGATCAGATAAAAAGGCCTCTAGGCTGACAAAATACCCTAGAGCCTTGAGAAACGGGTTGTAAGTTATGCCTCGATGGCAAATGAGGCTCCATAGGAAGGATTGGTTGTATAAACCTTAGAAAACACTCACATAAATTGAAAGTAAAAGCTTTAAATCTCTTTTAAGAGTCAAGAATGCTGGAGGGCAACTAGCCCCCCGAAGTTCTTTTTCCCCAAATGCATCTTATTGAAATTGTAATATAGCCTTTATGCTCAAAGAAGTCAAGGAAAAATATAATGATGCTTTCAGGGTATACACATCCCCAAGAGCCCAAGGGAAAGGGTTCTAAGTTATGCCCGGGGGGCATATTAACCTATAAGGTATTTATGGAGGAGACTCATTTGATTGAAAATTAGAAGTTTAATTCACTTTTTAAGTGTGAAAAAGCGATTGGAGGGCAACAAGCTCCCCCCCAGGCTCAATATTTTCCAAATCATATCCGATCCAAATTTCAAGATAGCTGTTTTGTTCAGCATTATCGAAAGGTCCAATATTTATGCCCTTAGGGATGTCAAATCCCTACAACCCTCAGGGCAAGGACTATAAGTTAGAGATTCATTCATTGTTTAAATACAGTCAATGCTATTAAGAAAGGAGGACATGTTTAACCTTTACTTTCCAAAAGGATGAACTCATTCACTTTAGCCTATTAGATTATGTTGAGAGGAGTTTTGAATTAAAACAAAATAATGTAGGTGTATACGATTTGCCAAAAAGGTGAAACTCGGGACTGGTAAGTGGAAATGGTAAGAGAGATGATCAATTGACCCAAAAAGCAATTTTCAACTTCTACTAATACTACTTTAACTATCACTACTACTACGGCTATCACAACAAATTCCAACAATACTAATAATACCACTAATAACATTAAAACTACTGCTTCTCTAGTGAGTACTATCAATACCAGGGATATTCAAATGAAAATGTGAAGAAATTTTGAGGGGAAAGTTGAACTAAATCTAAACACACTTTGTACTTATAGATTTCTTATACAGGCGTATAAAAATATTTTTGTAGCACCTTACCGTATCAAGATTAAACTTCTAGGGCCTCATGAGTGGGGTGTTAAACTGACCAAAGCTTAAACTGTACCTGATACTACTACTATTAATATTGCTACTACAATTGTTAATGCTACTAATACATCACAATTATTCCTATTATTGCTCCTACTATTGTCATTAATACCAAAGGAGTAGTATTATTAAGGCTACTAGTATGGAAGGAAAAATTTGACAGAATATTGAGGGAAAATTTGTGCTCAATGAAAACCAACTATTTGCATACAGATTGTCAAAAAGAGGATATCTCAACAATGGATTTAGGTATTAACTAGGAACTTTCAGAGAATACTAAACAGGAAACATTAATTGACCAAAAGGTAATATTTGCATGCTATTACTAACAGAGCTATCATCGCTAATTCCACTGATACTAATACAAGGGATACTGAAATTCTCAAGCTATTACTTTAATTGCAAATATTTGTAAGGCTAAGAGTATTACGATGAAAAGGGTGTCAAAAATCGGGTCAAAAGAGCACATCATCAATATTTTTGAAACAACTTAACTTATCAAGATATTTTTTTTTTTAATGAGGGGTTGTACAACTTACCAAAAGGCAGCATGCACAGGGTGCTACTAATGTTAATGCTACTTCTATTAATGTTACTACTACTACTAATGAGCACAAGCATTGCTGCTGATTCTTCTGTTAAGATCACTGCTACTATTATACTAGCACTATAAAGGCTATGTCTGTTAAGGTGAAAACTTAAGAAAATATTGAGGGAAAATTTGAATTATATCAAAAGACACTATATGCTTCCAGATTGTCACTAACCAACAAGCTAAACCGCAATCGAGCAAAACCAAACATCCTAAATTTTGTGTTTCAAACGAAAAGTTTTAAAATTACACTAGGAAACACCAACAAGACTAAAAAAGACAAGCTAAACTATCAAATACCAAACTCAACATCCTAAATCATACGTTTCAAACGAAAAAAAATTATAAAACACTGTTGGAAACATCAGCAAAGCTAACCGGACAACCAAAACCACAAAACAGCAGAACTAGATATCCCAAGTCATATATTTCAAACAAAAGCTGTAAAAATACACTTGGAAACACCAATAAAACTAACACAGACTAGCTAAACAATAAAAAACACAACTAATCATCCTATATCTTACATTTCAAACGAAAACTTCTAAAATACAGTTGTAAACGCTAACAATGCTAAAATAGACAAGCTAAGCCAAAAAACAGTAAAACTAAACATCCTAAATCTTACGTTTCAAACGAAAAACTTCTAAAACACTCTTAGAAATACCAACAAAGCTAACACAGACAAACAAACCACGAAACAGCAGAACTAAACAGTATAGTCTCAAACACACTTGGAAACAGCAATAAAGCTAACACAGAAATACCAACAAAGCTAACACAGACAAGCAAAACCACGAAACAGCAGAACTAAACAGTATAGTCTCAAACACACTTGGAAACAGCAATAAAGCTAACACAGAAAAGCTAAATAATGAAACAACAAAACAAAACAGCTTCTTCTAAAACACACTTGAAAACAGCAACAAAGCTAACACGCACAATCTAAACCACAAATGAGCACAACTAAACATCCTAAACCATACATTCCAATACACACATGAAACACCAACAAAGCTAACAAATACAAACTGAACGACAAAACAGCATAACTGAAAAACGTCTTGAAACGTCTTGAAAAAGGTATCTAAGAAAATTCTTGAAAATCTTATTGAAACATCTCGAAAAATGTCTTGTAAGAAATGTCTTTTGAAAAAATCTGAAAAATTGGTTCGAAACGTCTGAAAGAGAAATACCTTAAACAATATCTTAAATAAAAATGTCTTGAAGAAAGAATCTTGAAAAACATCTTGAAGAAATCTTAAAGAAAAAACACCTTCAGCTCAAGATGCAAAAGGGGTAGGGCTGTTGCAGAACTTAAAGGCTTTTCCGAACCAAATCATGTATCATTGACCATCAAAAGGTGTTTATGCATTATACGCAAAATTGTACAAGAAACCTACATCATTTAAATTTGCAAAACCAATCGTTTGATAGATTTAATGTTTGCTCACTGATGCTTACGCTGTAGGTCATTGACTTCAATACATCGCACCTGCTTAATTGTATGTAGTGAAACGTAATAGTCACCTTTGCGTCTTGGAGAATACCGCAAGGATTTGTGGTATAGCGTATCTGTTTTAGGGTTTTTGTGTTTTCGAGTCTATTTTGGAAGTTCTTCGTTTGAAACATATGATTTAGAACGTTTAGTTATATTTCTTCGTAGTTTAGCCTGTCTGAGTTAGCTTTGATGCTCTTTCAGAGAGTATCTTGGAAGAAGTTGTTAAGTTTCACTGTCTCGTGGTTTAGCTCGTCTGTGTTATCTTTGTAGCTATTTGAAGTGTACGCTATAAGTTTTTTCAATAAAAACATATAATTTAGGATGTACAGTTTTGTTAAGGTTTAGATTGTGAGTGTTAGATTTGTTGCTGTTTCCAAGTGTGTTTTGAAAAAAGTTGTTTCGGTCTGTTGTTTCAGGATTTAGCTTGTTTGTGTTAGCTTTTTTGCTGTTTTCATGTGCGTCTTGGCAGAAATTGTTTAGTTTTGCTGTTTCATTGTTTAGCTTGTCTGTGTTAGCGCTGTTGATGTTTCCGAAGGTATTCTGGATGTTTTCGTTTGAAACATGTATCTTAGGATGTTTAGTTGTGCTGTTTTTTGGTTTAGCTTGTCTGTGTTAGTCTTATTGGTGCTTCCAAGCATGTTTCGGAATCTTTTCGTTTGAAACGTATGATTTAGGATGTTTAGTTGTGCAGTTTTTTGGTTTAAATTTTTTGTGTTAGATTTGTTGGTGTTTCCAAGGGTATTTTGAAAGTTTCGTCTCAAACATACGATTTAGGATTCTTAGTCTTGCTGTTTTGAAGTTTAGCCTGTTTGTATTATCTTTGTTGGTGTTTCCAAGTGTAATTTGGAAGTTGGAACGTATGATTGAGGATGTTTAGTTTTTCTATTTTGTGGTTTAGCATGTCTGTGTTACTCAAACAGACAGAGTCGGACAAATTAACACACAGAGACAAAAACACAAGCACAAATACACACAGCCAGACGCAGAGGCACAGATAGACAAAACATAAACATGAACAACCTAAGTCAAACATAAAAACACACAAAGACAGACACAGAGACAAAAACACAAACACAAACAAACCCTCATACACAATGGCACAAAAAGAGAGAGGGACAAAAACACATTCAAACACACAGAGTCAAACACGCAAAGACAGACGCAGAGGCATAAAAACAGACACTCAGACACCCAAACATAGAGAAAGAGAGAAACATTGACAAAAGCTTATACAAACAAAAAGAGTTAGACACTGAAACACACAAAGACAGACAAATAGACAGGCAAACAAATGTTCAGGAATATTAATATATATATAAATATATATATATATATATATATATATATATATATATATATATATATATATATATATATATATATATATATATATATATATATATATATATATATATATATATATATACATATATATATATATACATATATATATATATATATATATATATATATATATATATATATATATATATATATATATATATATATATATATATATATATATGTATATATATATATATATATAGACCATATTATATATTTTCCATTTATTCGGTCACTTCTAGTTGTTGGCCTCTAAAAATTTAAAAGTTAAAAATTTATGTTGTGAAGAGATATAAACCTTTAATGTATGGCATGCATTAATTTTGTCGTAGAAACCCTTAAGATGAAATGGTTTATCCCAAAAACATTAGATAGGATTCACTTGGATGAGAATTGTGAATTTTACGGTCCTCGCAAGATTAAAAAGTAATTGAAGGGCAGGTATCCCTTTTAAGAAGCATTTTCCCCAAAGACATCCAATAAAAATTTTAAACTTTTTCGTAAACAGTTTTAAGGTGAAACAAATATATTTTTAGGGATGGTTTATGCCAACTGGTAAGAACTTACCCCCAAGGGTAAGAACTTGAAGGTTTAAACGTTACATAATGCTTAGATTTTATGTTTAATGCTGGAAAAGTGGTTTTGTCTGACCCTAGGTCTCCTATTAAGTTAAGGGTACAAAGATGGTGGTTCAAGGTGTATGAAACTATGCATTCTATTTTGAGCTTTTATTCAACAGATTGAAGTTAGGTTAGGCACACACATGCTTAAACTTCAATTAAGTCATAATTTTCATTTATTTTATTTTCTAATAATTTCTCCGATTCTGCTAATTTAATATTTATACAAATAGACACAATGTCAAAGCTACTGATTATTGTATTTTCTGAAAAATTTACGTTTTTAAGTTTTTCAACTAAATTAACCGAATTACATATATAAGTAATTCGGCATTACTAAAATGTTCATAAAGCATTTTTGAGAAAAAAGCAAAGGTTTGAAGGCTGTACATAACCATTTTCCAATGTCAGAGGCGGGGGCTTTCGTACAAGCTACAATTGGCTTTAAAGGAATGCCTTGCTTATGTAATTTTGGTAGACCATAAAATTTTTGACAAAAGCTGCCTCGGGGGAAAAATTTATTATGTAATCGTGTAGTAATTTTACCATTTTGTTTTAGATTTTCTAGTTCTTTTATAATTTTGTTAGAAAAATGATCACTATGATCGTGGGTTATAGTTTTATATGTAGTTTTGTTATTTAGATGAGCATAAATTTTTGTTTCTTATTCTTTCGTATCCATGATAACCAAAGAATCGATTTTATCTGCTTTAGTTATGGATCTTTGCGGAAATTGGATAGAATTCTTAGGTCACGCAAATTATCTGGTTTTATATGGTGGGGGGGTAGCCTTCTTGTATTATTGTAAAGTGTATCAATAAGACATGCCCTAACTTCGTCTGGGTTGGAAATAGATAAATAAAGTTTTTGCAAAGAAGACTCTAGAGAGGAAATCAAATCCACCACTGGAACTTGTTTTGGAAGAAAAGAGAATTGTGGACCCTTTTCAAAATTTTGAATTTCCAATGGTTCAAGCGTTCTAGAGGACAAATTATCCACAGCCGGCCCAGGAGTGAATCCTGGAGCATAAATAGGGTTATTTGTTGATGATTCATTTCGTAGGTTTTGAAATTTTTTAATAAGTCGTTCCCTCGATAAGCGGAAATCATGACTAAATAAATTTCTTTCCAATTCTGCAACTTGGATAAAATCAGCAGAAGACAAATTTTTGAATAAAATCTATTCTAGAGATTTGCTTTCAGAGGAAATAATGTATCTTTTTTGTTTCTTGTCTTTAATAATGTGTATTAATGTGTTTAATTGTAATGTAGGAGCCAATCGCTCTTATTTCGGGTATTCAAGTGTAATCTGAATCTTAAGGACTTGGGAATAAGATTTTCAAATTTGCAAGTTTCCAAGAATTTTTGTTGGTTAATAAAATTAGCGTGTTTTTTGCCTAAGCTAATGAAGTAAAATATATCGATGGTCAACTGCTCCCATAAGCGAGACGTAAATATCGACGAAGACCACACTGCCTTTCAAGACAACTTTTGACGACTTCTAAGTTCCAGAAGGTTATTTTCCAGGGAGGAGGCAAACACTAACCACTGAAAAAAGGGGCTTATACAAATATTCCAAAGTTCCGTCATTGGTTGGGTTAGGGAGGGCTTAGGGGTCAGCTCCAATACGCTTGGGTATGAAATATCAATAATAGATTTTGGAAAAAAGTGGGGTCGGATCAAGACGAGCCAAGACTCACCTTCAATATATTCTGGAATTAAATGTCTCATTAATCTTTCTAGGAGGGAGGGGGTCGTTAGTCCAATGTCGTATGTCACATGTCAATTCCCTCGAGTTTTGAAATAAAATACAAATTATAGTTTACTTTAAGGAGGGTCGGGAGCAAAGTGCCTCGAGACAGCTCTCAGTGGCTTTGGAATCAGATATTGCTAAGAAAATGATGGGGGATAAGGAAGGATGGTAGTGTAGGGCCACGGGTCAGGTCCCATAAGCTGTAATAAATTTATATTAAAAAGTTCCTACAAATTCTGTAATGAAATATCACAAGTTTTTGGAGGAGGGTGCTAGTTCGTGGGAGGCCTTGGGTGACCTCACATTATGTATAACACCATTAATAGCTGTATCAGGGAGGGTTTAAGAGTATGGAGGGTCAGGAGTCAGCTTCTTTACGTTTTGGAATAAATTATTGTTGATACTTTTAATGGAGGGGTGGAATCAGGTCTCGAAGGACCAGGATTAAGAGCTCTCATAAGTCTTGGAATAAAATATCATTAATAATTTCTTGGGGTTGGTTGAGTCAAGAAGGGCCAGGGGTCATTTCCCACAAGGTTTGGAAGATAACTTCGTTAATAAATCTTTTTGCGGGGAAGGATCGGCCAAAGAGTGCCATAGTTTAGCTCACACAAGTTTTTGAACGAAGTATTGATAATCATTTTATTTCTGAATTGTGGTGAGCTGAAGGGATCTAGAAAAGGGATCGCTGTTGATTTACCACCTGAATTGGCACTGCTATCTTAAGGCTATAATTGGCGTACATCATCTGACACTTCAACAAGAGTTGCTGAAACCCCAGTAATAACGAAAGGGATCAGTGTATGGATTGAAGAAAAGAAGTCTTCAAAGAAAAAGGAATTGGTTGCGAACTGAAGACTCGTGTTTTGATCCCTTTAAACTATCTAGGAATGTGACCTCTGTGGTTCCCTCCCCAGCTGTGACAGTCGGAGGTGATAAGTAATGTGTGTGATTTTTTAACTTTTTGTAGTCATTTGTTTGATGTTTGTTAGTTGTCTTTTTTCTTTTCGTAAGTTATGATATAAATTTTTCCCCTGGATTCTGGATTCTGTACAAGTTTTCTGTTTTTGGCCTTTATGTTTCTGTTTCAGTTTCTTTTTCTCAAAAAATGAGTTCACCGTTCTGTTTGCCTAGTTGCTGTCCCCACGTCATTGTTATGAAGATGCCAAGCTGGGTGATGAGTGGCGCATTATGGATCATAGTTTGTATGATTTTTGAATTTGCCTGACTCTAGTTTGGGTGACATCTCCTCCTTGGGTGAGGGACTATTTAATCTTCAAAATAACCCAATTTATGTTCTTAGTTTGATAAATAATTCAGTGGGTCAGTCTAACAAATCGCCATCAAATCTCCATTTTAAGTTAGTAGTAAATATGTGTCGGATTTAGATCGAGTATCCAGACGGTAGATTCTCTATGCTTTAGCTTAATGTTCAGGGTCTTTGTTCTTCGTTTGATGAGTTGAAAAATAGTGCGTAGCGGCCAACCTGATTTCATTGGTCTTTGTGAGACTTCCCTTGATTCGAAAAACGAATCTCTATTGCATCTTCCTTGGTACAAGATGGAATATTTGAATCGAAGTAGGATGGCTAAAAGTGGCATTGCTGTTTATTTTTCGGAATATCTTCCGTACCCTCTTAGACATGACCTTTCAAGAAATGAAGAAGGAATTTTTTAATCTATATTTATTGAGATTAAACCCAAGCTAAGACTTTGATTGTTTAATATATACTGATCTCCTAATGGGTCTGTTCCCTCTTTCCTTCAGATTCTTGATCAGGTCTTGGAAATAATCCAACTTCATTCATGTGAACTTGTGACTATTGGCGACTTCAACCTTAATTTATGTGACCGGAGGTCATCCTCGTCCTTGGATTTTCTTTCGACAATGCTCGCTTGTGGAAAACTAACTTCTGCTTGCATTCCAACTCGCATAACTAAAACTACTGCTTCTTTGCTTGATAATATTTTTTCATCTTTGACCTTGGTGCAAAATTCTATATTGATGAGTGATATCTCAGACCATTTTCCTGTTTTTTCCATGTATGAATTTTCCGATTCGATGCCTAGGAGGAGCCAAGAATTTAGTTTTTCCTCTTTAAAATTTTATGATCAGGGCTTGCATATTCTTAGGTCACGGTTGGCAGGTCGTTGGTGGAGTATTTTTGAAAATGAATCAGACATAGATTCTTTGTTTAATTCATTTTATGATTCTTTGAAAGAGGTTATCTTTGATACAAGTGATGCAGCCCAGTTGAATTCAGCATAGAAAATAACAACCCCTTTGACTCTTGGACTGCTTAAAAGATGGAGGAAGAAAAATTATCTTTGGAAGGCTTACAGGGGCTCTAAGCTATTTTCGTGTGATTCTCAGCTTCAACTTTTCAAAACTTATAGAAGAGTTTACAGTTCGCTTTGTCGAAAGGCTAAATCGTTATTTTATTATAGAAAATTCTTTGCAGGGGGTAAAGACACTGGGAAGACCTGGCAAGTAATAAAATCTGTTAACAGGCCATCTTTTCTGCCTCCTTCTGTCCCTTCAAGTGTTGTGATTGACGGCAAAAATGAAAGAGGGTGAGCTGAAAGTTCGAGATGTGTTTACTTCCTATTTTTCTAATATCAGAAAAACTAAAGCCTCTTCTGTAAGTCCTTCTTCTTTTCTCCCTGATTTTAGGTCTTACGTTTAACCGCCTTGTCCTAAATCAATAGCATTGGAACCTGTCTCTGAAGCTGAAATAGCCAGAATTGTCAATTGTTTGAGGGGTTCTTCATCCTCTGGCCCAGACCGTATTCCGATTAATGTTGTCAAATACATTCTTCCATTCATTATGTGTGCCCTCACGAGACTTGTCAATCTTTCCTTAAAAATGGTGTCTTCCAAAGTGCTCTAAAGCGAGCTCGTGTTATCATCCTTTTAAAGATGGATCAATGAATGATCCTGCAAATTATCGCCTAATATCTCTTTTATCAGTGTTTAGTAAAATTTTTGAAAAATCTATGCTCTCTCGACTTCTTGATTTTCTGAATTCTAAACATTTTTTTCATGATTTTCAGTTTGGTTTTAGGGCGAAGCACTCAACTGAGCATGCATTTGCAACTCTCTTGAATTATTTAAATTTAGCTCTTGACTTCGGTTTGATACCTGCTGCTTTTTTTCTTGATGTTGGGAAAGCTTTTGACTCATTAACACCAAGATTATTTTTTCGGAACTGTCCCATATTGGTATAAGAGGGAATGCTTATTCATGGTCTCTGTCATATTTATCTGGTCGACTCATCTCAGTTCATCCAGACTTTTCTAATCCTTCTGGAATAGAGTTTGGCGTTCCCCAGGAATCCGGCACTGGGCTGATACTCTTTTTCATCTAAGTCAAAGACCTTATTAATGCGGTTAAAAATTTTAAACCCGCCATTTGCTCTCGTCTTTGTTAACCAGTATCCGTCACTAACTGTAACAAGAATTTGTCCTTACCAGATACACTTATTGCTTTTGCTGATCACAGTACTCTTGGCACAACTGGTAGAACTGAGTTTCATCCTCCTTCAAGGATGACAACCCTTTGATGTAAATTATCTTGCCTTAAATGTCGGAAAGTCATGTTTTCTCATTTTCTCCAGAGTCTCAAAGGCTTGCCCTGACCTAAATGAAATAAATGTATCAAGAGTATCATATTGACCCGATTAAAATGAATGTCTCCAGGAGTCTCCAAATCCTTAGAAAGCTCAAACACATATTTCCAGGGTCGATTCTTAGAATCTTGTTCTGCAGCCTAGTTCAGTCTTACGTTTCATATTGTTCTGTTATTTGGATGTCAACTCTTCCCTCGTCTCTGAAGCCACTTTCAAAATTTTATGATAAGGCGAGGACTCTTATTCAGGAAACTAACCGATTTTCACTTAAACCCTTGCTTGTTTGAAATCTCTCTGTATGCTTTCTTTTTCTTCATTCATTTTTTTTACAGTTGCACGGCCATCTTCCTACTGTCCTATGTAAAAATATATCTTTTATCTCTTATCAATCGACTTATCATCTCCGCACATCCAACAAGTTACTGGTTTTTCACACTCCGTCAGTGAGGTCTGACTTCAACCCTCTGACAGCTTGCAACAGGATCTGGAACATGCTACCAGAGTTCGTACGAAGCTGCAATTCGTTTGGTATGTTCAAAAATTATGTTAGAGGTCTCTTAGCTAGTAAATAAGTTTTTTGTTTCCTTATATATATATATATATATATATATATATGTATATATATATTATATATATATATATATATATATATATATATATATATATATATATATATATATATATATATATATTTATATATATATATATATGTATATATATATATATATATATATATATATATATATATATATATATATATATATAATATATATATTCCGGTTTCCCTTGTAGGTGAGGTCTCTGGATTGAGTTGGATATTCAATTGAGTTGGTGAAATCATGTGCTACTCCCTGCCTAGTTTGTCCTTTTTGGGGATTATTAAGGTGGGCGACACAATTTTGTTTTTGGATTTTGTTTATATTTTTTTTGTGTTGGTATTTTTTCTCCCTTGTTCTTTCCCGGCCATGAAGCCTTATGGGGGAGATGGTCTTGAAGTAATTTTTTGTTTATGGATTTTATTGTTAAATAAAGAACTCAGAACTCAGAACTCGGATATACACTATGTTTCCTACCTGAGTAAAAAAAAATTATTTTAACAAACTTCTCATTTCTTGCCCCTGTGATATGAGTTTTTGAACCTACCAATAAGTCCAGTTAGAATCGTCTGACATTATCGGTTAAAATTTGGATTCGACAGTTATTTTGTAACGTCTAAAGATGTCAATTTCTAATTTTATATTCATTAAATCATTGAAATTATTTTGGCCTCAGGAGTAGCAATGGTCCCGGATTCCTGTGCAGGACGGACACAAACATATTTTCTAAAGTCGACACCAAAGCGCATATGCTGGCTTAGCCTTAGTCAGCAAAAAGTCCTTGTGACCTCAAGTTGAACAGAAACTTTTTGCAATCCTGGGTCCATCTTATTCATAACATTGTTTCAAGCTCCTGCAAAGACGATCCCGAGCCTGTTACCTCTTACACATTATATATTCACGCTTAGAAGTATATTACTACTACGGTGAGGCAGCCAATAGCAGATAAATTAGATAGAGGAGGTTTCTCAGCTTGAAATCACCCACCAAAACAGACTAAGCCCATTATCCATCCATCACAGTACTACATCGTTTACTCGGCTAAGCTTTCCTTAATAGGCACCACTCCAAAAGCGGGATAAGAGGTGAACGCAAGGTCCCCTTCTTGCAGGTACGTCGAAAGGGTTGAGGTAACCCTAAGCAAAGGCATTATTCACACAACTATATTTTACACCTTGCTGCAGTTGTCCCCCTATAGAGGATCCTCCTACTCTTTCCTTATGTGTCTCCTTGCATGCATGTCTGTTTGTCTGTGCTTATGTGCCTCAATGTTTATTTGTGTGAATGTTTGTCTTTCTCTCCCCCTCCCTCTCACTCTCTCTATATATCTCTGTCTCTTTCTCTTTGTGTTTCTCTACGTGTGTGTTTGTCTGTCTCTCTCTGTGTGTCCCTGTCTGTCAAACAGCCTGTTGTCTGTCTGTATATCCTTGTATGTGTGTTTGACTGTCAGTCTCCCTTCATGCGTCTATGTGTCTTTGTGTTTGTGCTTCTCTCTCTATCTCTCTCTCTCTTCTGTGCCTATGCGTCTGATCTTCTGTTTGTTCTTTTGTGTATCTACCTCTGTTTGTCTCAAGTTTTGCGTGCAAGTTTCTGTGTGTTTATTCTTGTTTGTCTCTCTCTCTCAGTACTTCTGCGTCTGACCACCTGTTTGCTTCTGTATGCTCTGCATGTCTCTGTGTATGCGTATTTTTTAGTCTCTGCATCTGTATCTTTGTGTGTTTGTGAGTTGGTTTGTCTGGCTCTCTCTCTCTCTCTCTCTCTCTCTCTCTCTCTCTCTCTCTCTCTCTCTGTCTGTGCGTATGTGTCTGATCCTCTGTTTGTTCTTATGTGTATCTGCCTCTGTTTGTCTCAAGTTTTGCGTGCGAGTTTCTGTATGTTTATTCTTGTTTATATGTCTCTGTCAGTACTTCTGCGTCTGACTACCTGTTTGTTTGTCTGTATGTCTGCCTCTGCATGTCTCTGTGTATGCGTATGTGTTAGTTTCGGCATGTGTGTCTCTGTGTGTTTGTGAGTTGGTTTGTCTGGCTCTCTTTCTCTCTCTCTCTCTCTCTCTCTCTCTCTCTCTCACTCTCTCTCTCTCTCTCTCTCTCTCTCTCTCTCTCTCTCTCTCTCTCTCTCTCTCTCTCTCTCTCTCTCTCTCTCTCTCTCACTTTCTAGTTCTATGTGGTTCTTTGTGTCTAAGGGTCTGTTGATCCGTTCAAATTTTTTAGATAATTTAATCAAAAATGGTTCCAAGGTCAAATATCTATGCCACATATATTGACAACCCCCCCCCCTTCCCCGCTCTCGAAGTAATTGCCTTATGTTTTGCTAAATGCTGATTGTTAACATATAAATCTTTTACTTAGAAAAAGGGTTTTTTTGAACCTTGCTCAGTAGCCTTTTATAATGAAACCTTAAGAGCAATAAGAGACGAATATCCAATGCTATCAAGACACTTCTTTTTCGTCGGAGGCTATAAAAAGAAAGTATAAACAATATTGAAGTGGCAGCTGATAGTATTAGCTTGTATTTAAATTGATATTAATAATTCTTCAAATGAGTCTCTTCTGGTCTTGTAGGACCCAGAGTTCAATAAAATCGTCCAACATGAAAAAATAATAAGAAATTCATTCATGATCTTTAAGCGACAAAGAAGACCAAATAACCTTTAGATCACATAAAAATAATAAACTTGGTACTCACTTCATTATAGTTTAGTTTCATTTTTATACAATATTTTCTGAGGACGGCTTTGTGATATAAAGCTAAAATTTCCTGTTTCTTGTATTCATGATCATTACTTGGTGAAAAGTCCAAAGTTTTAAATTTTTGTAGATAAGAGCTTTAAACAGGTCAATTTTGAATTGAATTCCACATTTGGGATCTATGATTGTTTTTAATGTAAGTGGTTTAGTCAGATACCACAAAGAGTACATTTTTATTTTCATCACTCCTTAGAATTTCTCCGAAAAATTTCCTACGGGAAATTCCTCCAGATAAAGTCTCCTTAGCATACTTTAATTTGAAAAAAAGACTTTTCTTAATTAAATTTCTTATCATTAATAAACTTTGCTAGTATTACCCTTTCCATGGAAATTTTTCCTCGAATATTCGCAACCCTAACTAGAAACATTTCCTACGAAAAATTCCCCCATGGTGATTATCTTCTGTATAAAGTTACCTATGGGTAACTTCTTCTGCATACCCCCCCCCCCTGGCAAGGAGAAATCTTACAAAGAATTGTTACCATTGAAATCTTACCATTGACAATATACTCAACAAGAATTCCCTGTAATATCTAAAAATGTAAAACTGAGTATACAAAAAGACAGTTAGACTAATAAATAAGGTTTGTATTACAATTTTCGCTAATTCCCTAGGTTAAATTTATTCTGAAAAATTTGTCTCAAACCTTTCATCCCCGCAAATATTCCCCTGTGAAAAATCCTATCATAGTTGCCCACCAATATTTTTGGTAACTTAAAAAGAGCATTATTATATTCAATCCGTTTAAATGAGCTATATTCTAATAAAAAGAAATAAAAACACTATGTAAAGCTTCTCAAAATGTTAAACAGAGTTAAAAAAAAAATCAGCTAATGAAGAGGGTTTTTCTTGGGAATTCTTATAAAATACCCATTGAGAAGCTATTCTAGACAGTTCACCCAAAAAATTCCCAAGACGCGAAAAAGCATACCGTGAGAAATCCCTTCAGAGCTACCGTCCAATCCTGTTGGTGATCTTAAGAGGAAGTTCAGCTTTCAACTGGCGTTCAAGCAAGCCCTATCCTAATCTTGCATGATCATTGATTTGATATAATCAACCTTGGAAAACGAAAAACAATTACAAGTATATAATAAAATAAGAACGCGTCTGTGGTCTCTCTTCTGGCAAAAAAATAATGTATTTTATAAATTTGAAATAAGCATAAGAAACCCATTCTTTTTGCTTATACCTTTAATTTATTTTTTTAGCCACCCTTTTAAAAAGCCTGTTCGTTTTTAGCTTATGCTGCAGCAGAAGGAGAGATTAATCAGATTCTTTGGGGCCCGACTCAACTTGACTGGATTGGTATGTTTTACAAGAAATTCCTGGTATTATTAAGGGTTTGAATGCTGTGCTACCAATGATTTGTGCTTTCACGATTAAAATTTATTGTAAGGGTGATAGAAGTACCTTTGGAATTTAAAAGAACTTTGTCATGCAATTTTTTGAAATGACTTCGAAATTGATGTCATTCTTTTATGAAAACGTTGGTGTGATTTGGCTTTGTATACAGTCTGAGCTATTTTGAAGATCTTGCCTACTGGTATACATAGAATTTGTAGATGCCAGGCTTCATAAATGTAACATGCCTTACCCTTATTATGAAATCACTTTGATAGAATTGTTAACACCCTTAGGTTCTTATATAAGTTGACTGGTAAAGCTTTTTCAGACTAAGTTTGAAGGGTTGTGCTTCTTATTTCCGTTTGTCCTTGCATAGTTTATAAATGTTACGATTGAAAAGAGCGTAGTTTGTCATTGGAATGGAATTTGTTATCATAATTGACTGAAAGATTTGGAAGATGAAGAGTTTGGATTATCTGTTGAAAGACGTTAAGTTGGTTCCTAAATATTATGATCCAAAAATGAAGGGTAGTTTGTTATTAGAATGGAATTTGTTATTATAATTTGCTGACGAATGTGGACGATGAAGAGTTTGGATTCTCTGCTGAAAGACGCTCAGTTTGTAGATATATTGCTTCTTAAAATATGACTTTTCCATACTCTCGAAAATATTTATCAATGTATTAATAAATATTAGTCAATGTATCACTGTGTGTATTGATATCTGTATATTTTATCTACATTTTGGGTATGTTTCAGATCATAATTATCAGAAATGATAAAATTAATTACATTCAGTTATTTTCTTTTTTTTAAATAAGATGACGAAAAACAAATGCATTCTTGTCTTCTTCAGTGCAGAAAAATCACAGTAGTTTGGTTTCAGACATTTATAATTGTAAAAAGTTGCTACAGTATTATCAATTAGGGGACGAGGTACCTCCTTAGATTTTTTGCCACCTAACCCCTTAAATGTTGAGAATTTTTTTTATGGTTAAATTTATTAATATTACTGTTTTGGTATTCTCATTTTAGAATTTGTTAAAAATGATAATTTTTAACCCCCTATATTTTGACAAATACATTTTGTCCGTTCCATTCTAAATTCTGGTGAACTAACAATATATGAATCTGAATGAACCACAACCCATCAATTTGGATGAAGGTAATATTACAAAATATTTTATCAATGATGCAGGGTGTCTTGAACACAACCTATGATTCATTATTCCTTTTTTGAATGAATGCTATCTTATGTTGCACCAATTTAGATATCTTATATATGTGCTTGATTCGTTCAGAGCGAAGAATAGAAGACTTCACAGTAATCATAATTAACAAGGAGTTACTGTGTTTGTTTCATTCTTAGCATTATCACTGTAGGAGTGAGCTTATTTTCTTCAATTTTATAATTATTTCAGAGACAAACAGTTAGTGATATTATGGAAAGCTCCTGGAGTATTCATCGATGTCTCAACTGCAAGTGGATAAATGGTTGTGGTGGCTTATGAGCTAGTACCTGTGGTTGTGGAGTCTCTTACTTGGAGAGTACCTGCGGCAAGCATGTAGTGAATGATTTCTTATTTTATATTTTTATTTTTAATCTTAACTTTAACATTTTGAATTTAAGCGAATATTAATTGAAAAATGTTGTTATTATGTTATTGTTTTAAATTGATAAAAAAATAATAGATCTTGTAATGAAAACTCATTGACTAAAATCGTTTTTTATTTTTTATTTCGAGTATATTAGCGTTTTAACTAACCCGATTTTTAAAATTCTTTTAGGCTGTATTTATCGAATCTCTAAAAAAAATTAAGTAAATCTAATATTTGTTGTTTGTTTATTATTATTATGAGCCTGTCACCTTTTTCTTAAGAAAAATAGTTTGTTTTCAACCAGTTAATCTATACTTTAAAATAATAATAATTATTTCATGTTAGCTCGACAGAACATTATTGTCTCTTATTTTTCTATGACATTTTGGTTGTTTCACATCCTATTAGTTTTTTAGACTTTCCTGTTTTTTTTATTCAAAGAGAGCCCTTGCGTGAAAAAAAATTGCGTGAATTTTGAAGTCAGATGGCTAGCAAAATTGGGCTAATCCAAATTCACTAGTGTATGTTGAAATAACTAGCCAAATCTTAAAATAAACTTATATAGACAGAAATCATCACAAGCAGAAACAGGGCTGCTACCCCTTAAACTATCTATGGGCTAATGAAATGGTGAAAAAATGCAACAGTTACTTATACATTCTCATGTTGATTACTTGTTCAATCCTTTGCTAGATTTTGATTGACTGCTGCCTCTGTCCTCAGTAATCGACTCATAAGTAAACGAAGAAAAGAACCCTAACCGTTTGAATCGAACTTTTTTCTCCGAAGTTTTTTTTCTGTCTAGTTAGAGCTTAATTAAAAAAATTAGTGTGTTTTCATTGTTTCTGTTTTTCCTTATTGAGCACTGTTAAGAGCTTTGTGCAGATTCATGCTGAAGTTTAAAGATATTTTTTGGGGGAAAGTCTGTTGCCCTGGGCAGAGAAATTTTAGAGGCGCAAAATTTCAAATAAATAATCTTACGGTTATAATTCTTTTATAATTACGAAATTTTATTATTGTAAATGAAGTAGAGTGTGCAGCTGCCACTAAGTATTGAATCCGAAATTTGCGTTATGGTTGTTTCAAATGCATTAATTATACTTACAAACCAATAATTGCACTAAAATTTTCATCTTTCCCTTATCTTTATGATAAGGAACTATAGTGAAAATATGTTTTTCTAGTATCAATATATGGCCCACACCGGGGCCGTAAAAACAGGTGGAGGTTGAAGAAGGCCTCTCAAATTTAAACTCAACAGGGCCCACCGGTATATCCAAAAGTCTCAAGAATTGAAAAGGTAATGGTAAATCCCATGAAACCGTAATGGGTTCCCTTCTCCCAGTAATGGGTTAAATCACATGGTGACGCCGAACACCACGATGGGTGGATTATATGGGAGGACAACTAAGACAGGGCGAAAGATCAAGATCTTTGGACAACGGCCTCTGTAAAGGGCTGACTCAGCCCTTTTGGGATGCATGCAAGGCTGGGAATCTCGCGGTCTACTCTATACCCACGTGAAGAGTGCCACCCCTCGTGGAAATTAGAGCCTAGTAAACAACACATTATTCGCACGGGATATTGATTTGTGGATAGTTTTCTAGACTTAGTCTGCTTAGACAGGCGATTTCGGGCTGAAAACCTCTTCCTAACTAATTTAACTGCTATGGGTTGCCTCCCCATAATAGCATAATATTTGTACGCATGAATATATTATGATTCGGAGGTAATAGGCTTGGGACTGTCTTCGCAAGATTTTGACTCTCGTTGATAGAAGAGTATCACCAAGCTCTGAAAACAAGGTTTTGACCAAGATGGGCTCAGGATTGCAAAAAGCCTCCATTCATACCTGCTGTCCTTGGGACTTCTTTCTGTCCAGTTGTAAGTCGGCTTAAGTGCTTCGGTGTATAATTGAGAAGATATGTTGATTCTCGTCCTGCACCGGTATCCAGGATCATTGTTTTTCCTGAGGCAAAAATAATTGCAATAATGTAAACAACATTAAAATTGGAGCTTAGAATGTCACAACGATAAAAAACGACAATCGTATCGATATTTTGACTGACGAATTCAGACAATTCGAACTGGACTTGTTAGGACTCAGAAACTCATGTCTCATGGGTAGGAGGCATGATATTAGGTGGTATAGATTTTTTTACTAAGGCAGGAAGGATGGGGTGTATAAAGAGGGAGTAGGGCTAATGAAGAATAAGACAGCTGCTTAAGCAGGGATTTTGTTTAGTTTAGGCTGAGAGGGTATTAATAATAAAATACTTATTGCTCATTTTATGACTAAAAAGTTCAAGGTATCAGTTAGAGTAGTATATGTCCCAATAAAACCGACTGACTGAGAAATTAGTGGCTCAGATGTATTTTATTTACAGTTGTAGGAGCAAATAGACAGGGTTCCCAGGTAGATATATAGTCTTTAACAATGAGATTTTAACCCCCATGTCGGTAGACATAGGGATAGAAGGTATACTAGCTTTGGTGAGCTTTGAGTTGGAAAGAACACAGTAATGTAAACGTGACGTGAACAAGTAAACGTTATTATGCTATTGGATACTATGGTATATAGGAGTACTGTTGTTGATGTTAAAAATAAAGATCACCGTCTAGTCGTGTCTAGGGTTAATATAAACCTGAAATATTGGATGGGTAACTACCTCCCGGGAAGTTAGGATGACAGTAGACTATATAATGAGAATTTTAGACAAACTTTCCAGGAACAGTTGAATACTAAACTTCAGAGTTTGAATTTTTACAATGTGGAAGATGGTTGGAATAATTTTAGAAAAACATTATGTGAAGTTGCTGAGGGTGTCATAGGGAAGAAAGATAAGACTGCAGCTAAGAATACTATTGAAGAACCTTTATGTTTAATAGAGAGGAGAAGAGGTTTGTACAAGATTTACCTGATTGATAGATCATATGAAAAAAAGACTGTTAAGAAAATGGAGAAATAATTAAAATATGAATTAAGGATGTGTGAAGTGGAGGTTATGGATAAAATTGCCGACACTCTAGAAGATACAGCTACTCGGCATAATAGTAAAATGTTTTACTGGCACGATAACAAATTGAGAGGGAGTAGTCATTCCGGAATTTTCCTAATTAGAGAAAAGAACGGCGCCACAATTGGTGATAAGAAAAGATTTAAAGAGGGATGGGATGAACATTTTGAGAATATGCTAAAACCAAGATGCAACTGCAAAAAAAGAAATAGAGAAAAAAGTTTATGATACCTTGGATGTAAAGGAAGATTTTTTGAGGGGATGAATTAGAGACGGTAATAAAGGGATTAAATAACAATAAGTTTCCAGGTGCTGATAGTGTGGAAAATGAGTTTTTTAAATATGGTGGCTCAGAGGTTAGAAATCAGATATTGAAAATTTTGAATGAGACTTTTGAAAAGGGGGTAGTAACTAACGATTTTAGGAAAACCAAATTTAAACCATTGTATAAGGAAAGGCAATAAGAGTGAGTGCTGTAATTATCAATGCATTAGTCTGGTCTCTGTAGGTAACAAATTACTTAGTAATATGATACTTTTAAGACACAAAAATACTGTAGACAAAGTTTTGAAGACAAAAACAGTGTGGTTTTAGAAAAGGTAGAGGAATTATCCACCGATTTTTCACTCCTAGGTTAAAAATTGAGAAGTGCTTTGCTTGTCAAACACCTTTGGTCCTCAGTTTTATAGATATAGAGCAAGCGTTTAATTTTGTTTATAGAAGAGCTTTAGCAAAAGTATTATTTTTATATGTTATACTAGACACATACATTAAAGTGATTGGTTCTATGTATAAGAATTACATAAAAAAAACTAGTTATTTTTAACTGAAAATAAGGAGCGACATTAAAACTTAAAACGAACAGAAATTACTCCGTATATGAAATGGGTTGTCCCCAAAACTAGTTATTTTTAACTGAAAATAAGGAGCGACATTAAAACTTAAAACGAACAGAAATTACTCCGTATATGAAATGGGTTGTCCCCTCCGCAATCCCTTGCTAATTAGGCTAAAGCTTTTAATCGTTTTAAAAAGCAGAATTGTGGCAAAGAGTCAAACTTTAGCGTAAAGAGCGAGGGATTGTGGAGGGGAGAACCCATTTCATATACGGAGTAATTTCTGTTCGTTTTAAGTTTTAATGTCGCTCCTTACTTTCAGTTAAAAAAACTTGTTTTTCTTATGTAATTTCTGAACGTTAATGAATTAATGCATGTTTGATTTTGGCTCTCCACACATAAATTATTAATATGAAATTAGCATATTAATTCCTTTTTTGGCTAACTGGCTTTCTCTTAGTTTTTATTAGATGATTTTGAGATATAAGGGATGGGGAAGGAGGCCTAGTTGCCATGCATTTTTTCGGTTACATAAAAAGGCAATTATAAATTTTAATTTTTAACAAATTTTTTTATTAGTAAAAATATACGTAACTTAAGAATTAACTTACGTAACAAACTTTTGTATTCTTAAATTTTTATTATGTATATGAAGGGATTTGTACCCTCGTTAATATTTCGCTCTTTAAACTAAATCGTAAGTTTTGTCCCAATTCTTTAAGAATGACCCCTGAATCAGAAAGGCCTTAGAATAAATAGTTGAAATTACTAAAAATACTATAGCATAAAGAGCGAGGTATTTATCTCCTCCTAAATACCTCGCTCTTTATGCTAAAGTATTCTTAGAACCCCTTATATGCGTAATAATCTATGTTCGTTTTAAGTTTCAATGCTACTCCTTACTTTCAATTGAAAAAACTTTTCCATGTTTATTTTTTCATTGTTTTTGTATAGTAATTTTAGAAAATCCTCCACCCTTTTCATTGAATTTCTGTTTCCCCATGACCTATTTCTCCAAGGAAAGATCCTCCCACATAGCCCCCTACCCTCAACCCCATCCCTGAAACCAAAAAGGACCCCTGAAAACGTCTATACACTTCCCAATAACCATTATTATATGTAAACACTGGTCGAAGTTTGTAACTTGCCGCCCCTCCCCCTGGGACTGTGGGGGAGTAAGTCATTCCGTTGTAATGTAATGTTTCCGGGGAGTAAGGCTTCAACGGATCAAATTTTGATCCGTTGAAATTGGAGAAAAATGAGCGTGGGAGGGGGCCTAGGTGCCCTCCAATTTTTTTGGTCACTTAAAAAGGCCACTAGAACTTTTCATTTCCGTTAAAATGAGCCTTCTTACGAAATTCTAGGACTACTTGGTCGATACGATGACCCCTGGGGAAAATAAAAAACAAAACAGAAAACAAACAAACAAATAAACACGCACCCGTGATTTGTCTTCTGGTAAAAAATACGAAATTCGACATTTTTGTAGATATGAGCTTGAAAAGTTTGCTATAGGGTTCTCTGATACGCCGAATGCGATGGTGTGATTTTCGTTAAGATTCTTTGAATTTAAGGGGGCGTTTTCCTCTATTTTCTAAAATAAGGCAAATTTTTCTCAGCCTCGTAACTTTCGATGGGTAAGACTAAACTTGATTAAACTTATATATTTTCAACCAGCATTAAAATGCAATTCTTTTGATGTAGCTATTGGTATCAAAATTTCATTTTTTAGAGTTTCGTTTACTATTGAGGCAGGTTGCTCCTTACTACAGTTCGGTACCACGAAGTGTTTGATGATACTGCTACGGTAGGAAATAAGGTTAGTAGCTGGCTTTGTATTAAACGAGGAGTTAATTAGGGTTGTGTTTTATCCCCATTTATATGGATCATTGAAATTGACTTTATCTTAACAAGCACAGGAAAATCAGTGGGAGACCACAGAATCAAATGGTGAGGAAAAACTCTCCCGGACTTAGATTATGCTGATGATTTAAGCATCTTATATGAAAATGTGAGCATAACTAGAATAGGTTTGAAAATCAATGTCAAGAAGACTAAGTCACTAAGGTTAAGAATAAGTGGAAGTGAAAAGGTCATGTTACGTAACAAAAAGATTGCTCAAATGGGCAACTTTATTTACCTTGGTAGTATTATTAGTAATGACTTTGGAGAAGAGAAGATGTGATATATAGAATAGCTAGAAAAGCTCATGGTGTTTTTTCACAGTAATCAAAAGAGTGGAAGAATAGGAAGATAAGTTTGCAAACCAAGATTATTAAATTGGAAGGTATAGTAACGATAGCTGTAAAATAGGGCTCTGAAGCATGGATGCTCCGAAAATCGGATGTTTTCCAGCGAAATCGCCTACAAATTGTTCTGGGTACCCGGCTGACTGGCTGATGAGTCCTACTTTCTAGGGCTTATAATAAAAATGGGCAACTTTATTTACCTTGGTAGTATTATTAGTAATGACTTGGGAGAAGAGAAGATGTTATATATAGAATAGCTAGAAAAGCTCATGGTGTTTTTTCACAGTAATCAAAAGAGTGGAAGAGTAGGAAGATAAGTTTGCAAACCAAGATTAGTAAATTGGAAGGTACAGTAAAGATAGCTGTAAAATAGGGCTCTGAAGCATGGATGCTCCGAAAATCGGATGTTTTTCAGCGAAATTTCCTACAAATTGTTCTGGGTACCCGGCTGACTGGCTGATGAGTCCTACTTTCTAGGGCTTATAATGAAAAAAGAGTTGGGATGGCAAGGGTACGTTTTGTAGATGAAGGATGACAGATTGCTGAAGATTGTCCTTTTGGGCCAATCGTCTAGGGTTAAAGGGAAAGCAGGTCTTTCTCGTCGGGGTTTGGAGAATGTCATAACAAAAGTTATATAGGAAACAAGAACTTCCTTGGACGTTACACGGAGAGAGGCTTTGAATACATTGTGATGTAATAGGAGGGTGCGTAACCCTGTAACCTCAGGCGGACAGGTCGTGCGGTGAGTTGTTAGTAGTAGCAGTAGTAGTAGTAGTAGTAGTAATTTGGATGTATGTTTTGCGCATGAATTGTTCTTATTTTAGAGTCTCTGGCACTGATTGGTGGAGTTGTTCCTTATTTATTAGATGTTAAAAACAAAATATTCGATATCCTACTACATCTGTTTTTACTGTATAGATTTTGAGATAACAATTTCAAGAACATAGCATATTATTAGAGGTTTTAGCAGTTTTTTCTCTTTATTTGTTTCCCTCTAAAGTACATCTTCCATATTTCACTTATTCTCCTCCATCTCTCTCTTGTTATTGTTGACTCCTTTATCTCTCTTCCTTTTTTGGAATGTGGATAATTAGTTAGACTTTAGGCTTAAGTGTAAATAGTGAGATACTGACGAAACAGCAGACCCCCAAGAGTGTGTTTTTGGCTATTGAACTAAGTCAACACACACTAGGAGCAATTGGACAGTCAAAAGGGTGTAACAATATTATTTTTGCTTTTTCACCTTCTACTACTTCCACTATCATAACTATTACTATTGGACTAAATTAAATAGCTTAATTTTTTCCAGGTTGTCAAGATATCTAGGCACGAATTGAATATAGAGTGAAAGTTTTATCCTCAAGTTTATGTTGCTTGAAAACGAAATCACAAGGCACTGTGCGTATATTGGTTGTCAATAAGACGTCTCGCCAAAAAATGACTAGATATGTTATTAATCAACTGCAAATGCATAAAATGATGAGACTTTGATACCAGCACAAAAATTAAAATTTGTTCCACCAACCTATTATTGAGTAAAGTTGAACTAAATGCTCTGACAATTTTTTTCTGAAGAAGATATTAATACAAATGAAAATGACATGTTCAAAATGGATTGGGCTTCAGATTTTCAAGCAAAATTATTTTTTAATTTTTATCCCGTTTTGAAAACAAGCTTTTGTTTTTCTTTTAAATATCTTTGACTTTATGACATTTCTCTAGGACTAGAAAGTCTTCAGTCTTCTCTAAGAAAAAATTGTCATATATAAAGTTCAAAACTTAGTGAACACTGCCACAGGAAAGTTTTCTTATGGTTTCACTACTAACTCTTGTAGAAGTGTCTTTTTTTTACTTTTTACAGTACCCAATATCAAAAATGACTGAGGGTATCGAGTTGAAACTTTCAGGGCTACTCTAACTTATTATCATACGATGGAACTAAATCAAAAGGTGCATCCAGCTTGTCAATTTAGCAGAAGTATAAAATTTTAGACGAGTAGGGCTGAAGACTTCACACCTTTAAAAGTCCATCCCACAATTTCCTCAATATATCTTTGAAAACTATCACCAATAATTAGGCTTACATAAATATAAGGGTGATTAGATGATAAACTTTACCTCATCCTCTCACAAAACCTTCTACTATATTTGCCTGAATGGTCATATAGAATTAGAAAGTTTGTATATAATAATCACTTTTTGCAGTATTAGGCTCACCCACCAACGCAATTGACCACTAGCCTTCCTCCGTAATCGCTAATACAAAATCATACATCAATGCTCTTAATTTTAACAAACATCAAGTAAATAATCTTGGTTAAATTAAGCCAATAAAAAAGGGTTAATTTGCTGGTTAATTTATATGGCAGACGTTAGCCTATTCTTTTAGATTTAAATAGAAAAAACCAGTTTTTTCAACTGGAAGTAAAAACCAAAATTAAAACTTATAACAAACACAAATTATTACATAAATCAGGGAGATTTCTCCCTTCTTCAATACAACGCTGTTTATGCTAAAATTTGACATTCCTTCGATCATTTAAGAATATCTCCTGAAACACAATTTAATTAGAATAATAAGCTGTTTTAAAAATCAAAACAATTAAGATTTTACGGAATAATATCAGTATATGTATCTTATACACAACGGTACTTGTCCGTGGCGATTTCTCTTGTGCTTTTGGTCAAAATTCGTTGAATGGGGATCTTAACAGCCCAGCTTCCTTCACTGGTCAATTGCCTAGTATTACCTTCTTTTCCTCACGTCTTCTGATGTCAGGAGGAACCCAGTACCACACATCATGGATTTGGCAGCCTTCACCCATTTGCACTATGAGACCTCAATGAAGCCATCAGAAAGTCATAAATATATCGATAACAAGGGACTAATTTCTCTTTACTGGGTCGCAGTTCTAGCTAGCAACCTAGTAAGAGAAGATATGTTCAATAGTGAAAAAAAAAATGGTCTATAACTCCAAAATATAGGGACAGATCTAACCACAAGCTTTAGTACTAGAATTGCCTTGTCCGAAACCCCTATTCAAGAAACTTACAGGGCCATGGCTTGAATAAGGAGGAAAATCCATAGCCTTGAAAAACAAGATAAATGGCTTGAACTAAGATGTTTTGCATCGACAGCATTTTTTTTCTGTTCCTTCTCTTCGGCTAGTATGGCACTGGAAAACCATATATAGTTGTTTAATGACTCATTTGAAAGGAAACAGATGTGTCAAAAAACCATTTGTATTTTAAGGTTTTTAATAGCATAAATTTTCACGAAATATTGTGTATTTCTCTAACACTATAATAGCAATAGGTAGCTAGCAAGCTAGTAAGAGTTGGATTAAACACCAAACCATAGCCAATACTTGCTAAAGTATCATAATAAATAGTTATATACATGATTATACAACAAACATTTATCTTTTGATATTATAAACTGGGTAGCAATGGTAGCTTGCAAACTAGTTAGAGACGATCATGTCCACTACTGAGACTACAGCAGCCCATAACACCGAAAAAACATGGTCAGCTTGAAGAAGAACGAGTTATAAAATTAGGATTGACGTGTCAGAGACCCTCTGTATTTGAGTCTTACAGCACCTTATCTTGAAAAATGAGGTAAATCTATTGGGTTGAAAACAAGATAAGGGAATTGACTGTATATTTCTTTCCGTTTTTCTCCTCAGTTATCAGGGTACTAGAAAATCATAGAGAGCTGTTTAATGGCTCATTTCACAGAAAATTGATGAATAAAAAAAATTGTATTTATCAAAAAAATATTAAAAATATATTTGTCCTTAGGCTTGGGTGGTGCGAAGCGCCACCCCAACAGCTAGTATATATATATATATATATATATATATATATATATATATATATATATATATATATATATATATATATATATATATATATATATATATATATATATATATATATATATATATATATATATATATATATATATATATATATATATATATATATATATATATAAGCTGTTTGTGTGTCGACTGAAGTCATGTTTGTCGACTGACGTCATTATAAAGATTTAGCATTATGCCGTCATGTATGTATTTTTTATGTTTGTATATGATGTCAAAGGCTTTGTATATGACGTCAAAGGCTTTGTGTATGACGTCATTATTAGTATACAAGAAGGCGTTTCAAAGAGAATTTTTAATATAGATCTTAAAATGACAGAAGAAACAGCCGAGAAAGCTGCACAAATAGTTAATTCAAAGAGAAATTTTAGTATAAATCCTACAATGGCAGAAGAAACAGCCAATGAGGCTGCTCAAAGAGTTAATGCCAAAAGGCTTGCGGCTAAAGAACGCAAAACTGCGCAGTTAGATGAAAATCAACCTGGACAACGAGAGTCAAAACGTTTCAAAACTGAAAATGATGGCCATGATAATTGGGTTTGGGATTTTGACTTGGATAAGGTCATCTATGCCTACCAGATTTTAGTTAAAAGAAAAGGTTCGGCGATATGTATTTCATAGTGACGAAAGACAAGCCAAGGTAAAACAAGCCTAACAACTTAAAAGTGATACCAATGATAAAAAAAATCGACGTTGAAAGGACTATCGTTTCCCAGTTGCAACATCTTTTTTACAAAAATAATAATTTAGTGCTTCTGTTCAAAACAGCAATCGAATTAATGCCTACTGATACGCAACTATTAACGAAGTGGCAATCGTTATGGTTGGTGATCAGTTTTTACCTTGAGATAATATTCTTTATAGGCGAAACAATCAGTTGACAAGAATTACTTAAACTAATTGATGCTACGATGCCCTACAATATCCTACCATTTTTTGGGATGGAGCCGACGGCTATCACTTTAATATTAAATTGATAAATCCAGCCACTAACAAAGAAATGGATAAGAAATGCAGTGCAATGAAATATTATGCCTATAGATTAATGATTCGTCATTTATTTTATTTACATATAATCCCTCTTAGGATTAGATACAACAGCTTTTACATCCTGGACAATCGCCGGTTCATAGACATGACATTACGGCCCGTGTCTTAAGGCAAAATGTTGCTCTCCTTCATCTCCTACAGAGTTAGGGGAGAAATAAAAATCGCAAATGGCCGAGAATATACTCCACCGAATACGGATCGAAAGGTCAGATATGATCTAGGACTTTACAAAAGAAATTTATTACTGCAATTTAGTTATTATGGAAGATTTGTGCTTATCTATTGCAAACAAACTTCTCAAGCATTTGGGAATGCCTTCATCTAATCGTACTGCTTCTATTTCTACATGTGTAGAATGAGATCGTGAACAAAGTTACAACACAAATGATCTATTGTCGAATGTTACAGACTGGGACACCGGGACACCAGGACACAAGGAATATAAGTGACGACCGATACACTCAAAGAGAAATTACAGACCGGGACACCTTGACAAAAATAACGAGCGGGACACAGGGAATATAAATGACGACCGGGAAACTCAAAGAGAAATTACAGACCAAGACACCGGGACACAAATGACGACCGGGAGACAGGGAATATAAATGACGACCGGCACCCAGGGACGCAACTACAACGGAGACGCCCGAAGGGCACATGGAGTATATATAAATAACGAAGGGGACATAGGGAATATTCAATTACCAATTACCATCAACAAAGCCCAAGGGCAATCATTGGAAAAATGTGGTATAGATCTGAATACCGATTGTTTTCCCATGGACAATTATATGTTGCATGTTCAAGAGCCGGTAAACCTGACAATTTGTTTATATGCACAGACAATGGGACAGCGAAAGATACTGTATGTTAGCAAGTTTTACGTAGTTAAAAACATATATGTATATATATATATATATATATATATATATATATATATATATATATATATATATATATATATATATATATATATATATATATCTGTATTCACAGGTGGGACCCAGCGACACAACTACAATGGCGCGTAACTAATATGGCGCGTAACGACTTACGCGCGCATAGGGGCTAGCGCCACCAACTAGGTTTTGGTTTGGCGCTAAGCGCCACACCAACGGCTAGAAGTTCAATATAAATGGGGACTATGTAAGTTTCATTGGATATAGCTGAAACCTAGTATAGAACAAACCACGTCAACTAATAACTAAGAGATAAGATATCACAAGCATCTTCTGAAAAGCAACTTCTCTAGGCTTTAGTATCATACTGAGGATTGTCACATGTCATTCCAAATAAAAAAAAGTCATAGGCATTTTCCTGTTTGAAATTTTAGAATATAAGGACTATACACAAACAATCGGCAGTTACTAATTCTGAAAAGAAATTATGTAATCTTCGTCGATATTGTAATTGCTGAGACAGCTGAAACCTAATGAAGAAGAATTCGGGGTCCATAGTAATAAAAAGTTAATATAATGCAAGTATCCTATAAAAAGCTGCTTTTCTGGGTTAGGGTTTTACATAAAGGATCAAAATAGTTCATTACAAAAGTGAATTAATAAAGTTTCATCTGCATCATGGTTGTAGAGATAGCTGCCCATAGAAACCTGAAGTTAAAAATATGTTTTAAAAAAACAAATGTGTAATTACGAAAAATTCACATTTGAGAGCGACTCAGAAAAGTTAAGTATTTCTTCCACTAACCATAAAAATAAAAGTTTGCAACAAACAAAAAACTATAGTGATTTTGAAAAAAAATATTTAATAACACAGTAAGAGACGATCCAGTACTAGGAAAGACGATAGCCCATAACTTCCAAAGAAAGACAGAAACACAAAGTAGAGTATTAGAATCTCCATGTCTGAAACTCCTATTTATGAAACTTAAAGTTGCTTGCCTAAAATAACAAGGAAAATTATTTGGCTTGAAAAGAAAGAAAATTGGCTGCATCTATGGTATTTTGCATCGACGGTATCTTTTTCTTACGCCTTTTCTCCGAAGCTAGCAGGTCATTTGAAAATCCTAGAGAGTCTGTTTAATTGCTCATTTTAGACGAAATTGCCATATCTAGTGTCTTTTGTAATAGAAAATGAATTCAAATAAATCATTTAATTCAAATGAATTCTCATGTACAAGATTGATGACTGACCTCATAATCAAAGGTTTTAACCATTTCAGAATGGCAGTGGTAGCTAGACCCTAGTAAGAGACGACCACATCCCATATTAAGAACACAATATCCCATAACTCATGAAAATAGAGTCACATCAATACTAATAATACACTATTTGAATCGCCTTGTCTATTACCCTAATATATAAAACTTTCAGATCCTTGGCTCGAATAACGGGAAAAATCCATTAGCTTGAAATTATAATCGAGAACGAGGACCAGCACATAGTAACTGAAAAATTAATTATTACAAGTGCAAAATAAACTTGCTTTAGCAGTAGACTTAGCTTTAGTGGCTTCATTATCATCGGTAAACGTTAACTTCCAACCCATAACTTCCAAAGAAAGATAGAAACATAAGGTACACTATTAGAATCATGTTGTCTGAAATCCCTATTTAGAAATTTTACAACTCCTTGCCAAGAATAACGAGGAAAATTCGTTGGCTTGAAAAAAAGAAAATTGGGTACATTCATGATATTTTGCATTGACAGCATCTTTTTCTTACGGCTTTTCTCTGGAGCTAGCAGGGTATCTAAAAACCCTAGAGAGCCTATTTAATAGCTCATTTAAAAGGAAATTACCACTTCTATTGCCTTTTGAAATAGAAATGTATTCAAAATAAAATATGTTTACAAGAAATGCATTTTCATGTACAAGATTGATGACTGACGTCATAATCATAGGTTTTAATTATTTCAGGGTTGCAGTGTTAGCTAGCAATCTATTGAGAGACAATAACGTTCCATGCTACGAAAAACAATAGCCCATGACTCGGAAAAATGGAGTCAGATAAAAACAAATAATAAACTAGTAGAATCGTCTTGTCCAAAACCCATATAGAAGACTTACAGATACTTGGCTTGAATAACAGGGACAATCTATTATCTTGAAATTATAATATAGAACGAACGGAATCTCATAGTAACTGAAATGTTGATTATTAAAATTGCAAAACAAGCCTATCTTAGCAGTAGCCTTACCTATAGTGGCTTCATCATCACCGGTAAACGTTTCTAGGGTATTTTGCAATATTTGACTTACTTGGCTGCTTGATTCCTTGAAATTCGTCTTTTGCTATCTTACAAACTAAAAAATGGCCGTAGCATTTTTCCTGTTTTTAATTTCCACACAAGCAGAGATAAAGATCACTAGAAGATACTATGTAAACTATAAGATATTTTGTAATTGTGTAAACTACAAATGTAATACTAGACTAACAAAGGCAGCTAAAGCAAAGAGAATTGGTATTAAATTCAGAATGAGTGAAAATCAACAACATAGAATAACAAGTGAGACAAGACCAAAAAACCAAAAACTTATGACGCATTTGCTGCTAAGTTTAATGAGTAAAAACTTCAGAGGAATATTTCTTATATATTAAAACAGGTTTACAAATAAAGACTTAAAACATATTTTTTTTATTATCATAAATGTCTACACAGCAAAATATTGCAAAATATTTTTACTAAATTATTTTTGAAACAAAATATAGGTATCAAAAACGGATAAGGTTAAAGTATATTTAAGAAAAATATGATAAATCAGAGATAAAAGATAAAAGACAGGCAAAACTTAAAATCATTAGCAATGCTATTAGAGGAATCTGAGAAACGAAAATTGAATTTCAAATGACCATTTCCGCATATCTTTTATATTTTTCTGTATAATTTCTTAGGATTTTTCGAATATAGACCTTTACTATTATAATAATCAAAAATTGCTTTTTTCTTTTGTTTCCTTTGGAACTTTTTATACTATAATAACAAGAAGTAAATAAAATCTATTACATAACAACCAAAGTAAACCCTCCCTATTGTGTAACTGACTAACAGTGCATCTCATGGGACATATACTCTGTGACTTAACAGACACCTGCACCTCTTAGAAGACATTTCCAGTGGCGTAACATACACCTAGGTCTTACAGAAGTTTTAATAAAAGCCTCGGGACTAGGATTCGATGGAGACACTGAACAATAGAATACACAGGGTGGTCACTACTGGTTGAGTTTATCTTGGAAAAAGGAAGATGTTTGGATATGTGTATGGTAGCAGGTATATCCTCTGGATAGGTATTCAATTGAAAAGAACGGGTTGACATAGTAAAAGGCTCAAAGGCTATCATGCGAACAAGCAATGTTATTAAAATGGTATCTGTAATTAGGATAATTGAAAGCATTTCAAAGTAAATTTTACAAGATCTTCTACGACCCTTCAATGACAAGTTATTATGAGGTTTTTTCTTGTTGCATATAAACTTCGAGGTATTTAATCTTCTTACTTGTGCAAAGATTTGACCCATACAGTTTATATATATTTAATATTTACAATTACTATATTTGTATCTATGGTCTAAAAGCTAAGGTATTCATTAGGTTAACCGCATTTAAATCACTGAGCTCATTTTCTTGAATACTTGGTAGCATCGGTAGAGATTTTTAGCTGTAAACTCAATTTAATTATCAAGTTTCAAAGATGGGGCATTACCAATTGATGAAACAAAAAAATCATCTTCAGTTAAAAATGCGTCACTACGATGAGTTCACTCAACCTATTTTAACTTTCCACAAGAACAGGGCATTTTATACACCCCATTAACTAAATCTCCGTGGATTAAATCCTTCCGAGAATTAAGGAAACTACCTAGTGGTCACACTGATGGGAAACATATATCAATTTAATGTACCCATACGCAAAATTTATTTAAGCACTTTCCCCAAATAGGTACATAAGGCAAAGAAATGAAACTTTTAAGGCATATTTAAAGGCATTTTTAAGCATAATTCTAATGAGAGGCTGTTTATTTCATTGGGCGAGGGAGGCTATAGAAATTGAAAAATATATTTTGCTCATCTTTTAATAAATAAGGACACAAAAAATTTAAGGACAAGAGTCCTAAGGACAATTTAAGGATCAGTTGCAACAATTATATTTATTAATATTGGTGTTGATTTTATTTGTCTTATAGTTTAGATTTTGTTTCTTTTTATCCTTTGCTGAAGGCAACTAGTTTACATACAGGTGAAATATCTTTGTTGTGAACCCTAACATTTACACATATTTGGATATTCACGATTACTATATTCGTATCATTTTTCTAAAAATCTAAAGTATGCATTAAGTTTGTTTGCATTTAAATCACTTATCTCATTTTCTTGAGTATTCGGTCGCATTGGCAGAGATTATCTAGCTATTAGCTTGATTTTATTATCAAGTTTCAAAGATGGGTCACTTACCAATTGAAGTAACAAATAAAATATCTTCAGTTATAAATACGTCAATACGATCGGTTTACTCAACCTTTCTTAAAACTTAGAGAAAAAAGTGTCTAAACTTTTATATTTCAGATACTTGCTTTGCTATTTTGGAGTTTGACTTGTCTGAAATAATTAAGTTGGATGACTACCTCCTAATATATAACCATCCTTGTGTACTGCCCTGGTATATCATCCTAGTATCCTAAGATTTTTACCTAGAATACTACTTAAAATAGTAGTCTTCAGATGGCTGTTTTGGGTCTTTCAATTTTAGGCTTCTTAGCCTTTATTGGATGTTTGAATAGTGACAAGGACCACGTTGCCTCTACATCCACTGAAAAATAACAAGTAAAAAAAAGAGGAAAATTTTTCATAACACAACGGAATCTTAACCAAAATTTAATATTTCTACCCTATTTCCAAGTGCGATTATCAGCAATACAAACAAAAATATGAGAAAAGGTCATATTAGAATATGACCCTTTCTGTTGAAATCTTTTAAAACAGTCTACTGCAAAAGCCTCCACTTTGATTAGGCTAAATATTGTTTGGCTCTTTTTAAGATAACTAGAACTTTTCATTTTTGTTACATATACTGTTTCCCTATTTTCTAAAACTATTGTTTTAACCCCCCTCCCCGGAAAAAAAACTATTAACACACATCCGTAATCTTTCTTTGGCAAAAAAATACATTGTGAAAGATTGAGTTCTCTACAATAGGGCTGGCTTGGTCAACGATGTCCTTCAGAAAGTCTCCATCCTCTGTAAAAATCCCCTTAAGAAACTACCCCTAAGAAAATTTTCCTTACAGAAAATCCTCCCAGAATATTTCCTTTCCTCTGGCAGAAATTTGGCAAACAGAAATTCCTCCCTGCAAACAATGCCCCTCCCCCAGATGATTTCTCGAATTATTTCTCTAATAACTTCTTACTGTTCATTAGAACGGAAATTACTCCTCTCTTTAAGGATTTATTACCCTCTTTAAATCAAACCCAACGCTACAATGTTGCCTGTAGAAAAGTGAGATAGGCTAAAGCTTTAATGTATTAAATAAAAAAATGTTTTTTTTATTCAAAGTAAGGAGCGAAATTATAACTTAAAACGAACACAAGTCACCCAGTCTATGAAAGGGACTGTTCCCTCTTAGACGCTCCGCTTCATACACTAAACTTTAACTCTTTCTTTCAATTCTACTTTTTAAGATTTTAGCGTAAAAAAGTAGCGTAAATAAAAAACTTTCGCGTAAAGAGCTGGGCGTTGAGGAGGGAACAGCCCCTTTCATAAACGGAGGAATTTCTGTTCGTTTGAAGTTTTAATTTCGCTCCTTACTTCCAGTTAAAAAAAAAACTTATTTTTCTTATTTAATTTCTGAACGTTTTTGAATCAATGCATGTTTTGATTTTGGCTCTCCACAAATGAATCATGAAAACGAAATTTGCATATTGATTTTTTTTGGCTAAATGGCTTTCTAATAGTTTTGACCGGACAATTTGGAGAAAAAACACAGTGGGGGAATAGGCTTAGATACCCTCCGATTTTTTGGTTTCTTAAAAAGGCAACAAGAACTTAATTTTACGAACGTTTTTATTAGTAAAAGTGTACGTAGCTTATAATTTAACTTACAAAACAAACTTCCAAATTTGTATGCTTTTATTACGTATATGAGGGGGTTTGTCCTCTCGTCAATACCACGCTCTTTACCCTAAAGCTTAAATTTTGTCCCGATTCCTTAAGAAAGACCTCTGAATCACAAAGGCCGTAGAATAAATAGTTAAAATTAATGAAATTTCTTTAGCGCAAATAGTGAGGTATTAAGAGGAGGTGAACCCCTCATATGCGTAATAATTTCTGTTCCTTTTAAGTCTCAATGTTGCTCCTTACATTCAGTTAAAGAAACTTTTTCATATACATTTTTTCATTGCTCTTTACAAAATTGCTAAGAAATCCTGTGCCCCTTCATGGAAATTTTCCTCCCCCATGACAAATTTCTCCATGGAAAGTTCGCCCACATATCCCCCTCCCCTAAACCCCTCTTGTCCCCAGCCAAAAAATTCCCCTGAAAGTTTCTGTACATTTCCCAATAACCAAAACTATGTGTAAGCAATGGTCAAGCCTTCTAACTTGCAGCCCCTCCTACGGGTACTTTGGGGGAGTAAGTTGTCCCCAAATACATAGTTTTTAGGTTTTTGACTATGTTGAATAAAATGGCTATCTCAAATTTTAATCCGGTGACTCTGGGGAAAAATTAAGCGTGGTAGGGTGCCTAGATGCCCTCAAATTTTATGGTCACTTAAAAAGGGCACTAGAACTTTTAACTTACGTTAGAATGAGCCCTCTCATGACATTCATGGACCACTGGGTCGAGACGATCACCCCTGGGGAAAAAAGGATAACAAAAAAACTAACAAACAAACACGTCTCTGTGCACCTGTCTTGTGGCAAATAATAAAAATTTCGAGATTTGTAGATAGGAGCTTTAAACTTCTTTTGTAGAGTTATCTGATACGCTGAATCTAAGGTTTGATTTTCGTTAAGATTCTATGATATTTAAGGGGTGTTTCCCCCTATTTTCTAAAATAAGATTAATTTTCTCAAGCTCGTAACTTTTGATGGGTAAAACTAAACTTGATAAAAGTTATATATTTAAGATCAGCATTAGAACACAATTCTTTTGATGTAGCTATTAGTATCATTTTTTCCATTTTTTTTTTGTTTCGGTTACCATTGAGCCGGGTCACTCCTAACTACAGTTCGTTATCACGAAGTGTTTGATTGTTTTTTTCATGGGTATTTCATGTGTAGTCCCACTAAGATATTTTAAGAGAATTTTAGGTTTGAAGGATGTTCTTAGTTCTGTTATACCAAAGGAGTTGAAAGACGATTAACTTTAAGGATTATTCAATTGGTTAGAATGATGAAGTTTTGGGAGAAAATAATTAGACTATATAGAGCGCTCATCTTCTTAATTCAGCTTATTTGAAGAGTTTGAAGTATGGGAAGCATGATTCGTGACCAAGTCAGGTCAAGAAAAAACATGACCTTTTTGGCCCTTCATAAGTGTGGAATGAAGGAAAAGGTCAGATGAATGAGAGTGTTTCAGTATGCAAGAAAGTCCAGCGAGCCCTAAACAACCGAAAAATCCAATATAAAAAGCCTATAAGGATCAATGTCTTTGAGGCTTTACACCAAAGCTAAAGACTGTTAGGGGAAAGTATTTTATCTAAGATTTGGGTTGAGTAGAGAAGATTTTAAGAATTCGTTGCTGATAAGACGGGATAGTTTAAACTTAGATGAGAGAAGATATTTTTTTGCATAGTTTAGGTTGGTGGCCGGCACCTTTTTAGAAATATGTGTGGATGTTTGAATTAGAATCTCTTTCATTTTTCATCTGAGTGTGATGAGCTATCTCAGCTGCTGAATGAGTGTCTTGGACGTATATTTGGGATTAAATGTTGGTTAATTTAGGGATTGTCTGAAAAAACGTATAATCTATAAGACTGTTGTGAAAGTTTCTTCATTTCGGGATTAAAAAAATAGAATCATTTTTGAAGGAATAGCTTGTTATGGTCTTATGGACATGAAATTGAAATTGCTGTTGTCTGTCCGTTTAAATACCGAGATTTGTTGTTCCTTTTATTCTTGTTTTATTGTGCTTTACTTTTGCCTGCCAGCTTTGTTAAACAAATTGTTAAACTTATTTAATATTATGGAAAGGGTGATTGTATAAACTTCTTAGGGGCTCAATCGATTGAAAAATATAAGTTCTAGTGCCCTTTTCCTGAGTCGAAATTGAACAGAGAGTATCCAGTTCTCTCCAAACCTTTATGCCCCCAAAGTTATCTGACGAAAGTAAAACAGTTCAAAATAGGGATGAAACCTTTTTAATGACAGTGAACAGTCAATGAAAAGGTTTCATCCCTATTTTGAACTGTTTTACTTTCGTCTTGGAAAGGCAGTTTGGTCTTCGAAGCTATTAAAGTTATCTGAGCAATATTTTGAGATAACAGTTTTGTTCAAAAATATTAAATGACAAAAATACAATGCCTGTAGGGTAAAAAAAACTGTTGAGCCCCCAAGACAAGGGTTGTAAGTTATGCAAGCTACCCATTGTTAATATGTAAGGTATTATGAAACGATGGGTGTTTACCTAGTCCTTTCAGGTGGTTCCCCCCTTCCTTCCCTACCGAATAGGGTTTATTTACCCAAAATGGATCCGATTTCAATTTTGAGATAACAAGTTTGTTAGAATTATCCAAATGTAAAGTTACCATGCCATCTGGTTGATAGCCCACTGAAGCCCACATTGCAGGAGCCTTAAGCAATTCAAATTTTTCATGGTTTATATATATAAGGTTCTTATCGAAAGGCTCATCTTATGGATTCTGGTTGGTTTTTTTATTTGGAAATAATATTTTCTAGTGCCCTTTCCAAGATTCAGAAGTATTCAAAGAGAAATCATCCCCCCCCCCAAATTCTTTTTTCCCTATATTCATACGCCCAAAATTTTGAGAGTCATCTGAAAAAAAAAAAGATTAAAAAGTCAAATATCTATGCCACTTGTATTGACAACCCCGCAGTTCCCAATACAAGGGGTGTAAGCTATATAAAATGATAATTGTTAACAAAAATAGCTTTTATTAAGAAAAAATGGGCATTTTTAAACCTCGCTTTACAAAAAATATTAGCCTCTTATAACGAAATTTTAAGAGTAATACGAGAAGGATTTCAAATGCAATTCAAATACTCTTTTAGTTTGGTGGCTTTCAAATTGAAATATTAGTAATATCAAAGGAACAGCCGATAGTATTAGCTTGTAATTTAATGGATTTTAACATTTTTTAAAATGAGCTCTCTCTCGATCTTGTAAGACCCTCTGTTCGTTAAAATCGTTCTAGGGTAAAACATTAAAAACAACAAAAGAAACACATTCATGATATTAAAAAAAAAATTTAGACCAAATTGCCTTTAGATCATATAAAAACAATAAACTTGGAGCTCAGTTTATTAGGGTTTTATTTCATTTAAATAATTTTATTTGAGGAAGGCTCTTTGATATAGAGCTAACCTTTCTTGTGTTTGTTTGTATTCAAGATAAGTTTTTGATGAAAGATCCAAAATGTTAAATTATTGTAGATAAGAGCTAAAAACTTCCACATTTGGTACCTATGATTATTTTGAAGGTAAGGGGGGTAGTCAGATACCACAAAGAGTTCATTCTCAAATCCCTCTTGCCTGAAACTTTGCCACAAAAAATCTTCTACAGGTGATTCCGCCGGGAGAATTTTCCTTAGATTTATCAACCATTTCAATCACAACCCTCGTATCACTTAAAAAGGCTGGCTAGTCCCAGTGACTCTCAGTATTTGAACTTTCATTCGTACCACCCTATTTCAGTAAAAAGAGGGGTTTTGATTGCACTGCTGAATAGAGCTTTCAGAATTTGTTCCCAGGTTTTTTTTTTACCGTGAATTCTTGTATTTGGAGGATATTTGATTTTGTAATAGTTACTGGATTAAATTCATTGCTAAAATAATGAAAAATGGACGCATTAAATTTAGGAATAGGGCGATTAGAGTTTTCCAGTGTACAAAATTAAATATACAAAAAAGTTTAATTTGTTTCCCTTTTTACCTATTTTGTGGGAGATGCTTAAAAAAACTATGCGTTAACATAACATTGATACATGTTTCCGATCGGTGAGACCATTAGGTAGTTTTCTTTAATTCTGGGAAGGATTTTATCCGGGAAGATTTAGTTAGTAAGGCATATAAAACTCCCTGTTGTTGTGGAAAGTTTTCTTATCGGTAGAACTCACCAACAATTTATTGAAAGATTTATTGATCATTGCATCTCAATGGAAATAAACCATACAATTTAGCAAGCCTCCTGAAACTTTTGTTTTGGCTCTGACTCAGCATACATTCTTTCATCCTGAACTTTTTTTTTTACTATTTGATGAGACCACAGCTATTTCTAATGATATGATTTTTTTCATTGGGCGAGGGTGCCTATAGAAATTGAAAACCATATATTTGCTAAAATTTCAACATATACGGACACGGGAAATTTAAATATTGACCCAGTTTATTGTCTTTAAAAAAATGAACAAATTTTTACTTAGTCACCAGGGGACAAGATCATCATATACTGGACCAAAAAGAGTTTCTTCAATAGTAAGTGACAGGAAGCTTATTTTGCAACAAAATAGTTAGCTTAGTTTAAATTTTTAGTATATTTCCTCAGTTACTTTGACATTCCTATTGAAGTAACTGTAATAGCTTCTTTTTCCTATGTGGATCAGTTGAAACAATTGTATTTTTTAATATCAGTAGCGGTGTTAATTGTCTTTAGTTTATTATTTTTATTCTTTTGATCTTGGGCTGAACACGCTTAGTTGACATAGAGGTTAAATATCCGCTTAGTTTGGTTTTTCATCGATTTTCTCTTGACTGGCCTTAGTCTCGTTTGATGTTTTTTTTTCATTGAGTTTTATCACTTTTTATTGTTCTTAGACCTGTCCAACCAGAAAAGGGCAGCTTATGGAGGAGATAGTAAGTCATTGAAATAGTGGCACCGGCTTTTTTGGGTTTTGTGGATTTGAGACTTTGCAATGCCCATGCTTTTTGAGTCAAGATATTCTTGATTCGCTATAGATTTGCTTTGACGTTGTGCATCACTGAGTGGAAGAATTACTTTTCTGCGTACCATAATTATCATTAATGACAAAATTACAATTAAAGTTTTTGATCAAAGTTTCCCATTTTGCATAAATGATTTTTTCTTCTAGAAAAAAAGTGACTTGCTCGGCAGGACTTTTTGGTCCCTTCAGCCAGCATATGATCAGGCTGCTTTGCCCAGCGGGTCTGCAGAGCCTGGCCTTAACCTTTTCATTCCTACTCATTTTAGAAGTTTCTAATTAGCATATTCAAGATCAGTGTGTCTTTCTGATCAGAAATCAAATATTTGTTTGTCAATGTTTTCCAAAAAAGGTGGTCTTGGTCGTGAAAGAGTTAAAAGTCCTCAAAAATATCTTAATGTGGCTTTAATTTACCTCTAATAACAAGCCTCCTCTCTTGATTTGGTTGCTAGGACTCCCCTTCTTTCTTAAATTCATGCGTGTTTTTGCTTATATTTTAATTCTATATAAAGAAATCTCATATTTTGTTTTTTTGTTTGTGGAGTTTGCTTATTCTGTGTATAAAACTACTTTGCAAATTTATTTTTATTAATAAAATTTGTGGATACATAAGTTTGTATCCTTTATATTTACTGATCAAGAATAAAAATTCAACATATTTCCCTCACACAATTTAAACATCTTGTAGCCTATGCATATAGTTATGCTCATTCAGGAATGCCCTTAATGTAAGCTGAAAATTCTGTGTAGCAAGAGGAAAAGGAGGAAAAGGAACAGCTTTTGATCACGCATAAGGGTTCAGTATATTCTTGCCATAATGGTACTCTCACGTTTATTTCATCTCTGATAGCACTATTATCTGATAAAAGTCTTTAAAGTACGAATTAGCATGAGGGTGTATACCAAGTGCGAAAAAACTCTAGTAATCAGATCAGCTGTATCTCAATTATTGCAGTCATAGAAAACATTCAATCAATGGCTCAATCATTCTGGTAAGCGGAAAATGGAAATTTTCCGCGTGTGGAATTGATTATTTCATGAAATCTATTTTCCAAATCAGAAGATTAAAAGGGTTTTATAGTCCAGCTATCTAGGGTGCATTTCCAGAGAATTGAAATGACTCTTTCGAATACTATTGTGCACAAGAAATTTAGAATATAAAGATTCTCTGAGGAAAACTTATTAAAAGAAAATGAAATCTCTTAAAGTATTTTGTAATATCCCATGTGTGTAATGTGATTAAATAGCACCCACGTGTGAGTACCCCCAATCTAAAAGCGTGCATCATCTACAGGGGCCTAAATAAACACGTTTTGTGTGAATGCGTCATCCTTTACATAAGTAAATGTTCACCTATTACATAAGAACTGAAGAAATAATGAAGAAAAACGCCTTAAAGAAGAAATGTCTTAGAAACGTCTTGGGATGTCTTAAGACGTCTTGAACGTCTTGAAGAGAAACATCTTACAAAAATATCTAGGGATTTCTTGAAACTTCTTCAAAAAACTTTTTGAAGAAAAATATCTTAAAAAATTCCTACTTGACGTAACATATACCTGTGTCTTACAGAATTCTTAATAAGAGTGTCTGAACTGGGATTCGAAATGGGGCACAAAACGGTAGAATACACAGGGTGGTTACTACTGGTTGAGCTTAATTTGGAAAAAAAGGAAAGGGTTTCGATTTGTGTATGGAGGCCGAAAAATCCTTTGGATAGGCATTCCATTGGAAAAAACGCGTTGATATAGCATTAGGCTCAAAGACTGTCTAGCAAACAAGTGACATTATTAAAAAAAGATAGCTACAATTAGAATAAATGAGAATGTTTTAAAGCAATTTTTACGAACCTTCTAAAACCCTTCAATGACAATTTGTTTTAAAGTTTTTGCATATCAACTTCGAGGTATTTAATTGAATTATTTTTGCAAAGGTTTGAACCATACAGTTTAGACATATTTTGATTTTTACAATTACTATATTCGGATCTCTTGTTTATAAAACTAAAGTATCCATTAAGTTGTTTTCATTTGAAATTCCTCGGCTCATTTACTTGAATATTTGGTTGCATTAGTAGAGAATATCCAGCTATAAGCTCAATTTTATTATCAAGTTCCAAAGATGGGTCACTATCAATTGATATAACAATTAAATTATCTTCAGTTATAAATATGTCTTCACAATCGGTTCACTCCACGTTTTTTAAACTTTGAAATAATGGTGTCTAAATTTCAGTATATTAGATGATTGTTTTGCTATTTTGGAGTTGGACTTGTCTGAAATTATTAGTTGTATGGCTACCTCCTAAGATGAAATTATCCTTGTTTACTGTCCTGGGATATCATCCTAGTATCCTAAGATTGTTACCTAAGATACTACCTAAGATAGCGGTCTTAAGATGGCTGTTTCAGATCTTATAATTTTAGGTTTCGTAGCCTTTACTGGATGTTTAAATAGTGACAAGAACTACGTTTCCTCTGCATCAACTAAAAAAACAACAAGTAAAAACAAGAGGGAATGTTGTCATATGACAATGGAGTCTTAATCAACATTTAATATTATAACCCTAGTTCAAGAACCATTCTCAGCAATACAAACACAAATACAAGAAAAGCTCATATTAGAATATGACCCTTACTATTGAAATTTTTAAGAACAGTCTACGGCAAAAGCCTCCACTTTACTAAAAACCAACATATTCAGACGTATTTAATATCTTTCCCTTGCAAAAAAAAAACAAAACAAAATTACATTGTGTATACGGAAGATTGAATCCTCTATAATAGGGCTGGCCGGTCGCTCGGTGTCCCTAAAAAAACTCCATCCTTTGTAAAAATCTCCTTAAGAAAACTACCCCCACGAAAATTTCTCTCTACGGAAAATCCTCTCAGAATATTCAACTTTCTCTTGCGCGAATTTGGCCAACGGAAATCTCTCCCTACAAACAATGCCCCTTCCTCGCATGATTTCTCGAATTATTTCCCTAAGAACTTTTTGGTGTTCATTAGAAAGGAAATTGTAAGTTTTACTCCCCTATTTAAGTCTAACCCGACGCTACAATTTTTCCTATAGAAAAGAGACACAGGCTAAAGTTTTAATGAATTGTTTTTTTCTTGGGTATTTCATGCGTAGTCAAGCTAAGATATTTTGAGAGAATCTTAGGCTTAAGGGATATATCTAGTACAGTCATACTAAAGGATTTGATAGACTATTAACTTTAAGGAGTATTAGATTGGTAAGAATGTTGAAGTTTTGGGAGAAAATAATTAGACTGTATAGAGCTACGCTTCTTAAGTCAGCATATTTGAAGAGTTTGAAGAATGCTAAACGTGATTACTGACCAAGTCCGGTCAAGAAAGAGCTCTATTTTTGTGGCGCTTCACAAGTTTGGAATGAAGGAAAAGGTCAGATGAATGAGAGTGTTTCAATATGCAAGATAGTCCAGCAAACTCTAAACAACCAAGATATCCAATATAAAAAGCAATATATAAGTAATATAAGAAGCTTATAAATTGTTTTTTTCCTGGGTATTTCATGTGTATTCCAGCTAGGATATTTTAAGAGAATTTTAGGCTTAAAGGATATATTTAGTTTAGTCATACTAAATGATTTGATAGACTTTTAACTTTAAGGAGTATTATATTGGTTAGAATGGTGAAGTTCTGGGAGAAATAATTAGACTATATCATCTTCTTAAGTCAGCATATTTGTAGATTTTGAAGAATGGTAAACGTGATTCATAACCAAGTCAGGTCAAGAAAGAGCTTGACTTTTGTGGTCCTTCACAAGTTTGGAATGAAGGGAAAGGTCAGATGAAAGAGAATGTATCAATATTCAAGATAGTCCAGCAAACTCTAAACAACCAGGAAATCCAATATAAAGAGCCCGTAAGGACCAATCTATGTCTTTGAGGTTTTAATCCTAGTCCAAAGAGTGTTCGAGGGCAGTAGTTTTTTCTAAAATTTGGGTTGAGCAGAGAAGATTTTAAGAATTTGTTGTTGATAAGACGAGCTAATTTGAATCTAGATGAGAGAAGAATATTTTTGGGAAAGTTTAGGTTGGTGGCCGGCCCCTTTTTTTAATATGTTTGAATGTTTGAATTAGAATCTTTTTCATTTCTTATCCAAGTGTGAAGAGCTATCTGAGCTGCTGAATGAATGTTTTGGACGTATATTTGGGATTTAATGCTGGTTAATTTATTGGATATCTGAGAGGAAGCTATGTGTTTTAAAATAGTTGTTTGGATCTGTTCATTTCGGGATGAAACAAATAGAATCATATTAAAAAAGATGGCTAGATATGGTTTTAAGGAACTGTATTTTAATATGGCTGTTTTCTGTCAGTTTAAATACCAAAAATTGCAGTTTTTTTCAAAGTACAATATATAAATATTATATATTATTATAATATATAAAATAAATGAAAACATTCCATGAAAGGCAATTTTTTTTATGACAAAGTTTCTAGTTGAAAAATAAATCTTTGGACAGTGACACATAGAGGACTAATTTTTTAAGGCATAAAACACCTGAGCCTCGCCTACCTTTTTTGTAAAAAAGTAGACGAATCCACTTGAAATTTGAAATGCAAATAAGAACAGCCACACAAAATTTTCCATTATGAATTTAAACCATTTATGCTTAGGAACAGATTTGGAATGTAAATATGGACCTTTCATTGGGTTTGCAGATAAAAATATAGATGAAGATTAGACAGTGGCCTGGGGGAGATGGTATAATTCAACAAAAGGCTTCATGAGCATCAAGGCTAGTAAAATTAAAAACAACACATTTAAAAGGACCTCTTTAGTGGATGGAGTTAGACTTTCAAGTAGCCTCAAAGAAAGAAGGAAGAAGAACACGGAGAAATTAAACCGTTCTGTCTTGTGAAGGAGCTAAATCTTTTTTTATTCGAATTAGTGTAATCATATTTAAACTATTAGTTGAAAAAAGACTTCGACTATACTCAGAGTAGTACAGTGAGACAAATCAAAACACGAAATATTTTCTCAAGTATAACTTGACTTCACAATCAAGGGAACTACTTGAGATATCAAGTTTTAAATGTAAGTTATTTCTATGCTTTTAATAGGGGGAGGACTGTCATTTAGGAAAAATTCTTATAAATGGAAGAGGAAGCAGTAAAGAAAGTTTTGGGACTATGACATTCTGTGAGAATAGTTCTAAGGTACTGTAGAAGTGTGTTTATCCAGCTTAAAAAATCTAAGGCATCCACAACATCTCTAATAAGACTTTAAATGTCACTTTGGAACTACTAGAAGAGTGTCTAAGAGTTATTGAACCTGTAACATTTAACTTTAAAGAAAGGCAAGTGTTAAAACTAAAGACCCATGCTAAAACACTTCCTTCAACTTAATCAAATGCTAGTCAAACAGTTCGTGGTAACAAACTGTAGTAAGGAGCGACCAGGCTCAATAGTAACCGAAACTCTAAGAAATGGAATTTTGATACCAATAGCTACATCAAAAGAGTTGAATTTTAATGCTGGTCTTAAATATATAAGTTTCAGCCAGTTTAGTCTTACCTGTCAAGAGTAACGAGCCTGAGAAAATTTGCCTTATTTTAGAAAATAGAGAGAAACACCCCCTACACGTCATAGAATCTTAACGAAAATCACACCATCAGATTCAGCGTAACAGAGAATCCTGTTGTAGAAGTTTCAAGCTCCTATCTACAAAAATGTGGAATTATATATTTTTTGCCAGAAGGCAGATAATAGATACGTGTTTATTTGTTTGTTTGTTTTTTGTTTCCCAGGGGTGATCATATCGACCCAGTGGTCCTAGAAGGTAGCAAGAGGGCTCATTCTAACGGAAATGAAAAGTTCTCGTGCCCTCTTTATGTGACCAAAAAAATTGGAGGGCACCTAGGCCCCCTCCCACACTAATTATTTTCTCAAAGTCAAAAGATCAAAATTCTGAGATAACCATTTTATTCAACGTAGTCGAAAAACCTTATAACTATGTCTCTGGGGACCACTTGCTCCCCTACTTTCCCCGTGGGAGGGGCTACAACTTAAAAACTTTGACGAGTGCTTACATATAGTAATGGTTATTGGGAAGTGTACAGACGTTTTCAGGAGGATTTTTTGGTAGGGGAGAGGGGTTGAGAAGAGAGGGATATGTTGGGGGAACTTTCTATCGAGGAACATGTCAGGGGGGAAGAAAATTTCCATGAAGGGAGCCCAGGATTTTCTAGGACTATTAAAAAAAACATTGGAAAAATAAATATGAAAAAGTTTTTTCAACTGGAAGTAAGGAGCAGCACTAAAATTTAAAATGAACAGAAATTGTTATGCATATGAGGGGCTCACCTCCTCCTAATACTTTGCTCTTAATACTTTGCGCTAATGTATTTTTAGTAATTTCAATTATTTATTCTACAGCTTTTGTGATTCAGGGGTCATTCTTAATGAGTTGGGACAAAATTTTAGCTTTAGTGTAAAGAGCGAGGTACTGACGAGGGGGTAAACCCCCTCATATATGTAATAAAAACATGAGAATACAAAAGTTCGTTACTTAAGCTAATTTATAACATGCGTATATCTTTTATTAATAAAGTTCTAGTTGCCTTTTTAAGTAACCAAAAATTGGAGGGCAACTAGGCTTCCTCCCCAGCTCCTTTTTTTTCAAAATCAGTCGATCAAAACTATGAGAATGCCATTTAGCCAAAAAAAAAATAAAAAATCTGCAAATTTCGTTTTAATTATTCCTCTGCGGAGAGCCAAAATCAAACCATGTATTGATTCAAAAACGTCCAGAAATAAAAAAAAGTTGTTTTATACTGAAAGTAAGGAGTGACATTAAAACTTAAAACGAACAGAAATTACTTCGTATATGAAAGGGTTTGCTTCCTCATCAACGTATCACTCTTTACGATAAAGTTTTTTACTGTTTTAAAAAATAGAGTTGAGAGAAAGAGTCAAACTTTAGCGTAAAGAATTGGGCGTTGATGAGGAAGCAGTCCCTTTCATATAATAAGTAATTTCTGTTCGGTTTAAGTTTCAATGTCGCTGCTTACGTTCAGTTAAAATAATTTTTTTTTATTTAATTCACAATCTAAAATACTGCGGATTAAATATAATTTTAACTCAACTCTTTCTCGATTATTAATCTAAGAGTGAACATCTGAACTTTGAAGCTCTTTACTTCCTGTTACACATTGTTCTTCTCTTAAAACCTTATCCACTACTACTACTACTACTTATAACTCACTACAGCACCAAGCCGCCTAAGGCCAACACAGCTACGCACGCTCTTCTTCCAACCTAATGTATTTAAGGGTTTCCTCTTTATACCCTCCCAGGTAGTTCCCATTTCCTTTAAATCTTTATTTATGACATCCACCCCACCCAAACAAGGACGACCTGCTTTCCGCGTACCTCCAGACGGTTGGCCAAATAGGACAATCTTTGGTAATCTGTCATCCTTCATCCGTAGAACGTAATTTAGTCATCACAACCTTTATTACATTATAGCCCTAGAAAGCGGGATTGAACCACATTTTTCGTGCAAACTACTGTTTGAAACACGGTCAGTCAGCAGGGTACCCAGAACAATTCGTAGACAATTTCTCTGGAAAACATCTAGTAGATTTCTATCTGCTTTTCGGAGTGCCCATGCTTCAGAGCCATATTTGACCGCTGTCATCACTGTAGATTCCAATATTCTAGCCTTGGTTTGCAGACTTATCTTTCTATTCTTCCAAACTTTTTTTCACTGTGAAAAAACACCCTGAGCCTTAGCTATTCTACTTTTAACATCTTCACTGCTCCCACAATCTTTACTAATAATACTACCAAGGTAACTGATGCTCCCAACCTGATCAATCTTTTCGTTATTTAATGTCACCTGTTCATCTTCACTTATTCCTAGCCTTAGTGACTTAGTCGTCTTAACATTAATTTTCAAGCCTGTTTTTGCACCCTGAATTCGCAAGACCTCTAAAATATTCATTTTGCTCACATTTTCATCTAATATGCTTAAATCATCAGCATAATCTAAGTCCAGGAGCGTTTTTCCTCCCCATTTGATTCCGTGGTCTCCGATTGCCTTTCCTGTGCTCCCTAAGACGAAGTCCATCAAGATGATCCATATAAAGGGGGATAGAACACAACCCTGCTTAACTCCTGATTTAATACAAAACCAGTTGCTAACCTCATTTGCTACCTTGACCGCAGCATTATTATTCTCGTACATAGCACAAATCACTTTAATGTATTTTTCTGGTATACCATATAACGATAAGACCTGTGTTAACGCTATTCTATCAACAGAATCGAAAGCTTGCTCATAATCGATAAAACTGAGGTGCTAAAAAACACCACCGTACTAAGTTATTCGCTTCCTGCAGAAACGAGGCCAATTCCTCTATGATGACCACATTTACTCTTATCAATTTTCTTATATGAATATTTAATGAAAGTTTTCCTTCAGTAACAAGTTATTTGCTCTTTTTCAATGATCATATTTGAAAATCTTCAGTAAACACTTTGACTTGACTTTTCTTTATATAACACACACAATTATAAACTATTACAGATAAAAATCAGCAGAGTAAGAAAAAAATATAAATTTTGCTATCGCGTAGTGACTAGCTACATAAGAATTCCTAAGGGCATCCTAAATAAAAAATAAATAGAAAAAACTAGATAAATGTTCCAAGAAGTATCCGACACAAATTAAAATAATAATGAAAAAGAAAAAAAAAAAAAAAAGACAATCACCTTCTCTCAATCACCCCCAGGGTAAAAATCACCGCCCAAATACAACTCCATCCACCCTAACCCCTTCACCCTACTTCTTGTTTGAGCTTTAGAGGCCATTCAAATCCCTCTACCCCCAAAAAAAACTAAAAAAAAAATAACTAGTTCCCCAAAAAGTACTCTTTCAACCTTTTTTTTTAAATGTGAGATTTCTGATATGTGGGTTGTACCCTTGAAATAAATAAAGCAAAAGAGACTAACTCAAACACAACAATGTTTCACAAAGCTCTATGACGTTAAACTGGGGCAAAAATCCTCTAGTAGCTGGAGTGTATCTAGGTAGCTGGATGTCACATGGATATCCCAAGGATATAAATACAAACATTGGTAATCCTCCATTGACGAAAAATCAAAAGGTACACGCAAATAAACACTCTTTTTTGATATAACTGGGTTATAAGCGAATCATCATCGTGGGAGACTCCTCTAGATAAATAGTCCTCCAGGATAAATTTTTCTACTTCTGACCCGACCACCTCTAACAAGTTATAGAAAAAATTACACATAGAAGAAAAAAAAACAAAAGAAGCGAAAAAGAACGAAAGACAAAACAAAACATAAACTAATTTGAAATACACTAATCATAACAACTGAGACTAAATACAGTCGGCAATACAGCGTATTTTCTTGACTGCTGACCCTACCCTAGGCTTTGCCAAAATCTGACCAAGATGTGACCATGCATTTTGCTGACCATACTTGTCTTTTGCTGCGTTCAAAATGTCCCGGTGACGTTTTGTTACAGACTCCAATAACAAACAGAGGTTGAAGCAATTCTGGCTTTTTCTTTAAACACTTTTTGGGATATATCTTTGCTAGAAAATTTAACGATAATGGAGCAACTCTAATAGAATTTTCTTCATGCATTGTAGTCGGATGTATTCAAGCAGAGACGGTATACATTAATCAAATCAGAAGGTGGGAGGTCAATAATATAAATTGTACTATTTATAATGTGAGATATTTGCGTAATAGTGTCCACACCAGGTAACTGCCTTACCCCATGAAAAACAAGACAATCAAGAAACTACTATTGATCTTATTTTGCTGCTCAATTTTTGCAAACTTTGGAAAAAACTCGAGGGTGACCGAATCATAAACCTGGCTGACTATCAGTTCCATGGCCTCTCTCAGTGACCTTGCGTCATTGAACTTTTTAGTGAATTTCTTTATAATATTTTCCAGCCGATTACTTTTTGTCTTCTCCAGCTAGGCTTCAGTCGCAACTAATTGCTCATACATTCGTACGATACTTAAAAAAAACGGAATTAGACCTTAATTGATCACTTTCTTTCAGGGCGAAACAAGTCTTAGAAATGGTTTCGTAAATTTCAGGGGTATTAGCAAGATCTACTAATGCCTTTTTAACAGTAAGCAAGGATGAATCTGACGTCTTGGGGTTGTATTCTTGAATATTCGCATCTATTTGCCAAAATTCATCGTGATAATCGTAACAAATTACCAGATAATCTGCCTTTGCATGCAAATCCTCTCCTATTCGCATAAATCTTACGGGCCAGAGGGGGTAGTTCATGAATTTATCCAGTGCAAAATCAAACTGCTTGAAACACTGCATAATTTACAGTGACTTACTATTAAAAGTCAATAAACAGAACAAAAAGACTTTATCTTTGGGTAAGGTCTTTCTCACTAATGCCTCACTAATGCTTCTATGTGGATTCTAATGCAATCTGTTTGAAGTCGGCTCAAAAGACTTTCCTGCGTATCACTGAACAGTGCACGTCAACAAATAGGGCCTAAGATTTGCAAATTTCGCTATAAAATAATCCTCCAAAAATCAAAAACTTCAGTCCTAATTTGCAAACTTATTTCGGAAATTTTTAAACTAATTTACTGCACTATAGAAGCCTGGGGCTTTTTTTATCATTTTAGTGCTGTTACTAATCTATCCTTCCAAAATAAATGTTCTATCACATCCAAATCTTCATAAAAATATTCTTTCTTTTTTAAATCCTTTCCCATAACTGTTTCAAGCATTTATACATTCTAAAAATATTCCGTCCGTCTCTCTAACTTTTAATTTTCCCTAATATAAGCCCCGTTCATTTTTTTCACTTAAAACAGTCAAAATTGATTATTCACTGATTAACAAATCTTACTTTTATGCCGTCTGGCTGCATATTTCAGATTTTAGCAATTTTATATGTGGCCATTTTTTCCTTCTTCACAGCTCACCAATTCATATTTTAGTACAAATTTCACCTTCTTTACATATCTCTTATTTCTAAATGATATATTACAGCGATGATTATTTCAGAATCCTCTCTATTTTCTTTTAAACAAAAAGTACTTTCACTGACATTCCGAACTGCGTTTCCGGTTTGTCCCCTATAGTGCCATCAGTTACTTCAAAAACTTTGTTTCTAAATTTAATCCATCCATTTACTAAATATTCAAATTTGAAACACTCCTGTTCAGTATATAACTGTTTCTGGAATGCTTTTCCCAAATTTTCATTCCAGACACTACAAACGTTGTAACTTCCCGAAAGTTAGTTACCCCTCTGAAATTTTAGCTTTAAATTATTTCTAGACACTACTACACTCCGTACAACCCCCTTCTCTATATTACATTTATATTTTGCGATATTTTCTGAAATTTCCTCTGCACGGAAATATTTCTTTTTAGGAACTTCATCCCTCCCAAAAAAAAGTATTTGCCATTCAGACACAGTTTAAGCAATAGACGAACTAGCCAGCCTATTTCCTTTTCCGCATGGGTTGTGAGGAGTTATGTCACCCCTAGAGACACAGTCACTACACCTTTGAAATAAGTTGGCCCAACATCACTTTTAACTTCAATAAAAACACTCCTTATTGCTCTTCCTTACGGTTATTATTCAACTCTTCCTGAAAGATTTCTCAAATTTTACTCTCAGAGTCCAAAATCGTCTTAAATTAACGGAAGGTAGTTATCCTTCCGAAATTTCAGCCTTAGATAAATTCTATTGGACATCTTTCGGGATATTGAAATTATTATACATCTTTACATTTAACAAAAGAAAAACTCGTATTTTTCTAAGCGAGAAATGTTTTTTCGTAAATTTTTATAAAAATTTTACACGAAGCTCCCTCCTTCTTGTGTAAAATTTTAGTTGTGAAAATATCTCAGAGCTTTCCTTTCCATGAAAATTTGTCTTTTTGGATCTCCCCCCTCCCCCTCCTAAAAGGGGTTATTTGCTAATGTGATTTTCCATATAAAAACAGTAGTCAAATTACATAACGTACTTCCTTCATCTAAGGATTGTGAAGGGTTAGTCCATCCCCAGAGCTTAGATACTACACCTTTGAACTATGTTGATTTAAATGAAAATTTCAAAATTTTGAAATGATATCATTTGGATAAATTAAAGCGAGATAGGGTACTTATTTGACCTCTAATATATTTTGTTGCTCAAAAGGATCACCAGAACTTTTAAATATTGTTTAAATAAACCCTCAATAAAACTCCTAAGATTGCTAACTCGTTAAGATTACTTTTCGAAAATAAAAACGCATTTATGATCTTATTTTTTTCAAAGACTTTAAAATTCCATATTTGTTCGTAAATGTATGTCAGAAGCCCCTACAACAAAGTCTCTTAGTCCGATTGCGTGATTTCTATTATGAATACTTGATGTTTATAACGTATTCTACACCCTCACAATTTTTGAAATAAAAAAAATTCTTAGAATCATTGCTTTTAATAAAAAACAATTAATTTCTTTGGTATATTAGACACAATATAAAAAATTAATTCTTTTCATATATTTTTATAATTATAAAAGTTCATATTTAAAATTTCGGTTGCTATAGGGCTGAGTGTTTCCTTGCATAAAGTTTTTCACCACGAATATTTTTTATTAAATACAATAGTAGGTTTCATAACAATCGAGTAATTACTTCAACAATTAGTGTATTTACAAAATTCCGATTAAAAAAATTATAGAGCGAAAATTAACAGAAAACAAAACATTAAATATAAAAACATTTTTCTAATTTAAAGATTAAATTGCAGCAAAAGGACAGTATTCTCATTTCAGTGACAAAATTACACACAATTGTATATATATATATATATATATATATATATATATATATATATATATATATATATATATATATATATATATATATATATATATAACACAGGAAGGTGCCGACTACCTACAAAACGACTTTTTGCATCAGCAGGGCCAAAAAAGAACAGAAAACGTGATTCGATATCCAAGTATCAAATGGGTTGAAACCCTTGTTTTTCCTTAAGATGCATATTGTGAGACAATATGGGAGAATATTAAGTCCTGCTATCAAGAAATGGCTGAATCAACAATTGGGTACCGTCCCAAACTGAATGATGAAGCACTCTCCCAAAAGACGTGTCTATGTGTGTGTGTGCGTGTGTGTGTGCGTGTGTGTGTGTGTGTGTGTTTGTGTGTGTGTGTGTGTGTGTGTGTGTGTGTGTGTGTGTGTGTGTGTGTATGTGTGTGTGTGTGTGTGTGTGTGTGTGTGTGTGTGTGTGTTTGTGTGTGTGTGTGTGTGTGTGTGTGTGTGTGTGTGTGTGTGTGTGTGTGTGTGTGTGTGTGTGTGTGTGTGTGTGTGTGTGTGTGTTTGTGTGTGTGTGTGTGTGTGTGTGTGTGTGTGTGTGTGTGTGTGTGTGTGTGTGTGTGTGTGTGTGTGTGTGTGTGTGTGTGTGTGTGTGTGTGTGTGTGTGTGTGTGTGCGTGTGTGTGTGTGTGTGTTTGATTGTGATATTCAGCATTTTACTCACAGTTACTTAGGTATTCAAGGATTTGTAGTAATTATGTTGTTTTTAAAAATAGATGTAAAATTTTAAGCCATAATTTGACCTTAAGAGGTTTTTCTGCGAATAAATTAACTTGGCAATTTAAAAAATTTAATTTTCATTATTACTAACTTCTAAATAAATACAAATTTTTTTATTTATTAGAATTTCTTTTATATAATTCTTATAAATACTATAAATACTTATAAATACTAGTACTGAACTATGTTACTTACAAATGTAGGAAAGCAGTCTTCCTTTTCTCCTTCTGTCTTTTTTTAAATGTGTTTGTCCTTTTGCATCGGCCATTTTTTTTTATTATATTATTCCAGGTTGGATCCAGTGCTGGTGGAGAAATTTTTTTTTATTTTTCTCCCCGACCGACCTTTACCCTGGTCCAGGTTTTTAACCTGATATTGTTAATTATTGGTGAGATGGCACAATATACAATTTTTTTTATGTATTTATTGACCTACTGACCTTCGCACGATTTTTGGACTTTGATTGTTGGAATTCTATTTGGATGTTGGCTTGATTCGAAATTATTGAAAATATTTAATATTGAAATATTGAAAATGTTTAAAGCAACAAAATGCGAATATTTGCCTCGGAACTCGGAACGATTTTTCAAAAGTTAGTAAGTGTAAGAGTCGTTGTTTTCTTTGCCAAGATTATTTCATCCCATGGATTTCTGTTAAGGGTACACTGTATAATAAAATTTTTGAATGCAATTAAGTTGTAATGTTAATTGTAAAACAACTAATGTAATTTACCTATTAGAATGTAACAAATATTGCCTACAATATGTTGGGGGAACAACTAATAATAAATATAAAAGATTTTCTGGACATAAGACAACAGTTAATAAAGAAAAAACTAATAACTCTCTAGTTCAACATTGTATTAATGTTGTGTGTTCCATATCAGATATAACTATCACAATTTTATAAAAATTTAGAGTTAAAAATTTTAAGTAAAAAAGAGAAGAATAATAGACAACGCAAACAGGAAGATTTCGGGATACATACTCTTGGTACAGCTTATCCTTTTGGGCTAAATGATCGTGTAGCAAAATGTGGAGACATATTTCATGTTATTGTTAAATGTATTGAGGGTTTTATGGACCATCCTTCTTTTACTTGTCCTACTAAACGTAAAAAAACGATCGAGAGGGCATAGGAAAAATAATAGAAAAAATGAATTAGATTTACATAGGTATTCTACGGATCTATGCCAGCTACTTGAATCTAAGGGTATGACTTCTATTATAAAATGTCTAAATAAATTATCCAAGATTAATTTAATCAGATTTTTCTGGATTGTTAAGAATAATACAACTCTTGATTATTATTTTAAAGTAAAATGCGATACAATTTGCCTTCTAACTAAAACGAAATTTATTTAAAAAAAGAATAAGTCTGATAAGATTGGTAATAAGGACAGCAGATTATATTTACCTCTTAATTTTACTTGTAAGCAGACTGAAAATATTAATCTACTAGAAATTTTAAATCAGCAGGATGTGAAACATGCCCTTCCTAGTAATTTAAATTATAATGATAGTTCAGTTTTAACTTATAAATTTTCAAAGATTATTGGGCAAATGATTTAACTATAATTTAATGCTTAAAAGATTTTACAGTGATATAAATTTGAAACCTGTTTGTAATTGTAACCATCTAGGTCCATTTGTAAATCCTGCTTACCAACATGTTATAACAGGGGACTTGTCAATAATAAAACAAGATGACCTTCAATTTGTTATTGTGTTGGTGGATAAGGCTAACAATAATTTTGCCATAATTTGTCAGAAGCTGTATTGTGATGTCTTAACAAGGGAGTTATACACGGCTAATGTTTACGAAAAGGTGAATTTAGAGGATAAAAATTTAATTGAAAAACTTAAGAAATAGGCCTACTTAAAAAAAAATAATATTTAAATTAATGACAATGATAAGAAGTTCCCTTTCCTATATTGGACTTAAAATTTCACAAAAATACCCCTAAACCACGGTTTATTGCTGGAGTTTTTGGACCGATGTGTCCTAATGACATCTGTTACTATGGGTGGTCCGGTCATTCGTCTCACCTTATCATCAGAGAAGTTTTTTTTACCAATGGATTTTTAATATTCTCTGGAGACATGCATTCTCGAAAGCCAGAATTTGTCTTTCTTGTGTGTTATTCAGATTCTAAGTTTCAGAAGCATATAACAGGACGGAAATGATTTTGCTATTGAACCGACAAAGTTTCAGTCAGAGGGAGAAACTGTACAACCTCCATACCGGTTTCAGTTTATTGAATGTTCCAGAGGCCTGTCCGATGCCGTAGGATATATCTTTTTCAGTAGAGCCTGTATTTATCACTGTGCTCCCAAGGTATTCAAAATCTAAAGCCTGTTCAATGCGCCAGTTAGCGTATCTCAGGTGTAAAGGTGAATCCGTTACTGACATACTTTTTGTTTTATCTCCATTGATTTTTAGTCCCATAAGTTGGCCTCTGTCCCTTACAGCTTCTAGTGATTTTTTCTTGTGAGTCTTTGTTTACAGGACTCAATGAGCCCAATATCTTTTGCAAATTCTAAATAATTAACTCGGTGTTCTACATTTAATTGTGATATATAAGTGATATATAATTCTGAATCTTAAGAGAGCTGACCCTTGAATCTCCATGACTTGATACCCCACAAACAAAGCACAAAAGATATTTAATTCCAAAACTTATTAGACGCTACCACTGGCCTTCCAATGACCAATAACTCCCCCGAAAATCATTAAAAATGTTTTATCCTAAGACTTGTGGGAGCTGAAACCTTGCCCTCAATGGCCAAATCTCCCTCCTCCCCCTGAAGAAACCTTTTAACGATATTTTATTCAAAAACATACGGGAGCCGATCTCTGGCCCTCCAGAGCCCTATCCCAAACCCCAAAAGATAGTTTAATATGATTTTTCATTCCGAGGCTAACGAAAGCTAATCCTTGGGCCACTTTGGCCCAACCCCTCCCCATCCCCCCCCCCAAAATATTAACGATGTTTCATTTCAAAAATGATTAGAGCTGACCTCTGACCCTCAATGGCACGACCCCTCTCCTACAAAATAAACTAGCGATATTTTTTTCCAAGAATCATGTGATGTGTGCCCTTTCCCTCCAACACCCGATTCTTCCCCCAAAAATATATAAACCTATGGGACCTTATCTATGGCCTGATCCCGTCCCCTCCACCCACCCCCCCCCAAAAAAAAAAAAAAACAACAGCATACTAGCTTCGATAATATTCTCAAAACTTATGGAAGTTGACCGCTTATCCTCCTTGACCTGACCCCTCCCATCTCCACAAATAAAACTTATAAAGTTTTATTTCAAAACCTATGGGAGCTAACCCACGGCCTTCTATTGCTCTAACCCCTATCAAACAATGTTATTAAAAAAAAATTCCAAAATTTATTGGAGCTCACCTCTAACCCCTTTTGACCCAACCCTGACCACATATCCGCCTCAAAAACGACTTTTTAAAATGAAATCTACGTTATCTGACCCCGGTCCTCCATTTCCCAGAAATATTTACGATTTTGTAATCCAAAACTCATAGGAGCTGAAACCTGCCCCTCAAATATCCCGACCATCATCCTTTCATAATAATTATTAATGATATTTCATACCAAAACTTAGAAAAACTGCCCCTTTGCCCTGAATGGCTCGACCCTCCCCTCCCGATACAAAATTATCAACAATATTTCATTCCAAAGCTCTCATCCGTAGCTCTACCTGGCTCAACCCTCTTCTCCATCCCCCCCACCAAAAAAAAATTATGAATGACAATTAATTACAAAACATATGGAAGCTGAACCTTGACTTTCTGTGGTCTGACCCCCCTCCCCGAAAAAATTATTAACGATTACTTAATCGAAAATTTATGGGAGCTCGCCTCTAGCCCTCCATGGCCTAAACGATGGTCCAACTTTGAAATATTGGTAGAATTTATCAGAATTTGCTCTTTTTTCATTATTTTTATTTGTAGCGCTTTCTTTGTCGCTAATCAAATTTTGCATATGAGACAAGGGGATTTTTCATCAGGGTGTTTATCCAGGGGAGCTTTAAGGGGTAATTTGCATTGGGAATTTTTGCGGTGTGAGGATTTCATGTGGTGTTGCTCATAAGGGAAAAATTGTCCTGGAGTAGTTTTCTGGGCTGGTTTACGTCGTGCACCAGAAGATAGTTGGGAAGAATTGGCCCTCCAGAGTCCTATCCCAATCTTCAAAAGAAAGTTCATCGATGATTTTTCATTCCAAGACTAATAGATGCTGATCCTTGGGCCTCCTCCCCCCCCCCACAAAAAAAATATTAACGATATTTCAGTCCAAAAACGATAAGAGCTGACCCCTAGCCCCCAATGGCCCAACCCCTCTCCCACAAAATAAATAGCAATATTTTATAACAAAAATCATCGGAATTGTCCCATTTCCCTCCAGTACCCGACCCTTTCCCCAAAAATAAACTATATTTTATTCGAAAAACTTATGGGACCTGACCCATGGCCTGATCCCCTCCCCTCCACTCCTCCAAAAAAATATACTAGTGTCGATAATATTTTTCAAAACTTATAGCAGTTGACTGCTTACCCTAATTAACCCGACCCCTCCCATCCCCCGAATTTAAATTTATAATATTTTACTTCAAAACTTATGGGAACTAACCCAAGGCCCTCTATTGCCCTACCACCCATCAAACAAAATTAAGAACAATCATTTTTCCAGAATTTATGGGAGCTCACCTCCAGCTCTTTTCGGACCAACCCTGACCACACATGCCCCTCCAAAAAACAATTTTTTACAATAAATTCTTTTAGATTTAACCCCTTGTACTCCATTTCCTGACTTTGGCCTATTATTACCCCCCTCCCACCGGTCGACCCCAGAAAATTTGTTAGTGATATTTTTCCAAAACTTAGGGGAGCTGACTCCTGACCTTTTATTTCAGCACCCCCTCCCCTAAGAAAAATATTGACGATTTGTCATTCCGAACTTTTTGTGAGCTCATCCCTGGCCCTCCTTTGGCAAACCCGACCTTCAGTCACTCAAAAAAAAATTAATGATATTTTATTATAAAACTAATAAGAGCTAACTGCTGTCCCTCTATGGCCTTACTTCCCACCAAAATTTTTTTTAATGATATTTCATTTAGGAAATTATAGGACTTGATTCCTGACCATGCGTAGCCCTCTTCTTCATAAGACAAAAAAAAATTAATTTCAAAACTTATTGAAGCTGACCCCTGGCCCTCCAAGGTCAAACTTTCCTCCAAAGAAAAAATATTAAAGATTTTTTATTCCAAAACTTAAGGGAACTGACAACTTACTCTCCGTAGCCCAACTTTTTCGCCCCAAAAATTTAACTATGTTTGATTCAAAAACTATGGGAGCTGAAACTTTACTGTTTACGGTCTAAACCCCCTAAACCGTCCAAAGAATTACGCACAATGTTTTATTCTAAGACTTATGGGTATTAATCCCTGACAATTTCTTGTCCAACACCCTCCCATAAAATAATTACGATATTTTATTTACCCCTGTAATTTTACCCCTGATCCTCCTTGCCCCAGCCCCTCCAAAAAATATAGAAGGAAATTTAGAATGTTTCTGAAAATTATGGGGGGTGAAACGTATCCCTCCATAGCCTGACAACTTCCCTCTCATAAGAATTTTTAACGATATTTTATTCTACAACTAATGGAAACTGATCCCTAGCCCTTCTTGGTTCGACCCCTCTCCAACTCTTAAAAATCACTAACTGTAATTTATTTCATACAAATAATCCCTAGCCCAACCTTGGTCCGATCGCTTCAAGAAAAAATTATATAAACTACGAACGATTTTTTTTCCAAAACATATGGGAGCTGACCTCTGGTCCTCTCTAGTCCAATCCCTTCTCCTCTATAAAAATTATTAACAATAATTCACTCCAAAACTTACAAAAGATCAAATATAAACCCCTACCCAAAATTCTCACCCCAAAAAGTATTTAATTTCAAAAATTATGGGAGTTGACCCCAGACCCTCCGTGGCCTATTCCCCTATGTAATGCTAACAATATTGCATTCCAAACCTTATTGAAGCTGATCCTTTGGCCCTCCATTTCCCAACCCTTCTCCAAAAGACAATTTATTAACGATTCTAATCAAACACTTATGGGAGCTCATTCTTTGTCCTTCATTGCCTGAACAACCCCTTTTCTCCAGCCGAAAAAGCTATTAACAATATTTTATACCCTAACTTATAAGTGCTGACCTTTGACAATCAATTGCCTCACCCTACCCCTAAGAAATTATCAACAAAATTTTATTTCGAAATTTATAGGACCTTAACTCGGGCTCCCCTTGGCCCTACCCCCCCCCCCCCCCCCAAAAAAAAAAAAATAATAATATTATCTTATTCCAAAAATATAGAAGCTGACCCCTGGCCCCTGATTGCTTGACCCACCACCCATCAAAAAAAATATTAAAGATATTTTATTCCAAGACTTATGTAATGTTACACCTGACTCTTCTTGGCCAGAAACCCCTGCCAAAAAATTATTTAAAACAGTCTATTCCAAAAATTTGTGACTTTACCCCTGGTCCTCCCTTACCCAATCCCCCTCAAAAAAAATTTGACGATTTTGTATTCCGAAACTCATGGGAGCTGAAACCTGCCCTGAAATAACCCCTTCCTCTCATAGGAATTATTAACGATATTTCATACCAGAACTTACGAAAGCTGACCCTTTGTCCTAAATGGCTCGACCTTTCCGTACCTCCTACAAAATTATAAACAATATTTCATTCCAAAAATCTCATCCCTTGCTCAACCTTGCTCGACCCGCTTTCCCAATCCCCGCCCCCCCCCCCCAAAAAAGTATTAATGAGAATTTATTCTAAAACATATGGAAGCTGAATCCTGACTTTCTATTGTCTGACCCCTTCCCCAAAAAAATTATTAATGATTACGTACTAAAAAAATTACGGCAGATCACCTCTAGCCCTCCATGGTCCATACCATGGTCCCATTTGCATTTATAATTCATTTATAATTCAAAACTAAGGAAAGAGTTAGAATACCAATATCGCAGAAGCAGAATATCTGAAAAATTAAAACCTGAAATATAAAGGGAATAAAAAGGCTGGAAAAGGAATAAACTGTCAAATGCTTTGGAAAGATCTAAAGCATAAATATAAATTCCTTTACTCTTTGAATTTTTATCCAGAAAAAGAGATGCTAAAATACGATGAGGATACTGTCAAAATGCAAGTGATGCTCTCACGTCTAAGTCATAAATGATATAGTTTATAAGAATCACAGTTACGAAAACGTCTGTTATATTTATCCTATCTGTTTTTCTCGTTTAATTTAGTGACTTTAAATTATCTTATTGCGTGCTTTTTCTAGTATTCAAGAGTGTTGATAATGGGTGCGGTTGAAAAGACTAAGGGTATTAACCTTTTCTACAATGTAATCGTATTTACCTTTCATACAATTTAAAACGTCACCAGAATACTATCATGCATTTTTAGATATCAAATATCTGAATATATAAAAACAATTTATTTTGGAGTGAGAAATTATAAGAAACTTGAAACTTTGACGATCACAAACGAACAAAAATTAATTAAAAAACTTTCCAAAAAAACCTTTTTCAAAGAAAAGGAAAAGCCAATTTGAACTTAAGATCAGAAGAAATAAAATATGCAGTGTTTCAAACCATAAAAGGCCATAAACTATTATTAAAAAATAAATGAATCCCAAAAATGAACCAAAATTAAGTAAACAATCATTGCAAAAAAAAGTAAACAAGAGATAATAGTACAAACGAAAATGAGTAAATCTTAAATTGAATATGCAAATCAAGCTTAAAACGAACAAAAATCATTTACTGTTGAAGCATAAATGAAACACGAAACGGAAAGAAATTAAACAAAGATTCATAACAAACAAACATACACCAGAAACTAGTAAAAATGAATGAATAAATCTTGGAACTTAGGCAGTAGGTTTTTAACATTTACAATTAGGAAGAAAAACAGTACTCAGACTCTTTTTTGTAGTGATTTTTGTCTGTTTAAAGCTTAATTTGGATATTCAATTCAAATTTAACTCGTTTTAAGATATATTTATTCATTTATATTAGTACCTGCCTAATGTATTTTTGTTATGATTGTATAAATAATTTCTATTCGATTTGGGTTTCATCTAAGCTTCAATACTACAAAATTTTGGTTCGTTTTAAGTTTGGTTTCCATATTCGATTTAAACTTTACTCATTTAAGATTTATTTATTGATTTATATTAGCTCCTGTTGTATTTTTTTGCTATGATTGTTTATTTAATTTATATTCATTTTTGGCTTCATTTATTGATTAAATGTAATTTCTTGTCGTTTTGAGTTTGAATAATTGTGGATTTTAATTTTTTCCTATCTTAACATTAATTCGGACTTAACTTTTCTTTGGAAATCTTGTTTTTCTGAAAGTTTTTTAATTAATGACTGAAAATAATCACTTAACAGCATACTTCATATTGATAAAAGTAAAGACGTAACAGTATATTTCGTAGGTTCCTTCTTCGTTTTTTCTTGCACAGCCCAAATGAGGCCAATCTTCAGAGGCAACGCAAACAAAGTTGTTGTTGGTTAAAAGCCAGTAAATTGAATAGTATCCTTCAAGGCTTAATATTGTGTTGTTGTGAGTTTCAAAAGAGATCTGCCTCACATTTTTTAGGTTACCGTTGTATATCATATCCGGAATTGCTTCGTATTCACTACCTTCTATGTCAATTTTCAATATATCAATGATCCTTTCCGTATGATTATTTTCCTCGAGAAGCGTTGTAAATCTTGTCATATTCCAAAGCTGATTATTTTTTTTTATTACACCATCAAAGTATGAAAGACCTTAAAACAAAAAATAGATTACATTGTCCTTCCATCAAGTTTCATTTTAAATGAGTATGAATGACATTAGCCTACAAATGAGTAATGAATAATCAATTCAAGTTAAATCCAGATATTCATGAACGGAAAAATTGTACTGTACAATTATTTCTTGATTTTATAAAATATTTCATGACAAAGGCACGGCAAATTTGTAATTTCGATTTTCTCTCAAAGAGCTTAATGAGTTAATAAGCTTCTACTAGCTAAGTAATTATGAAGATTGTAAATTGATCATACACGAAATGGGGATGGAAAAAGAACACAGGAGGACTACACTTAAGGTTGACAATAATGGATCAGAGTTGGACTCAACGGAATGACAAAACCTCACTTAGGGCCGTCAACTCGAATAGAATTAAATTCTGTAAAATGGTGAATAAAAAGGTCACCTCTAAGAAAGTCATTAACCATGTTTAGGAAGCAGAGCAAAACATACTGGCTAGACTAGGGATGGATTCGGATTCTATTTAAAAAGGGAAGCTGTTTATTAATAACCAATTAACCGAACATTTAACTTATCAACTATTCAAATGGGAATTGAAGTGTGTAGTCTTATTTAACCTGTGTGCTTCAAAAGTGAATTTAAACAAAAGGAGAAGTTGTCAAAAGAGGGTTTTTCTTACGACACGTGGTAGATAGTCTACTAATTAAGTCCTTTAAAAGCAAATTATCATTAAGACAAGTAAATTCAGTCATGTTCACAAAAATCACCTACTGTGTTAAATCTTCACCTTTTACCCACATTAGTTGGTCAACACTGTGAAGGCTCTGTGAAGATATTGTACCCCAACTTTCTTGTTCATGTGACCGCTATAGGGAAAATAACACAGATTAAATATTATTCTTTTACAAGATCAGTAATGTCACATTTATAATAGCAATTACACTACTAATACATCCACTAATAAGTTACCAGAGAACCAAGCTGTCTGAGACCAATACAGAGCTACGGATGCTCCTTCTCCATCCCAATCTATACAAAGCCTAAATTTTTTGTCCTGCGTTTACCCTCCTCCCTCAGCACTTGCCCCCCTTCTCCAAGAAAATACCCCCCACAGAAAAGGACCGGTTGTGAAAGAATAAGACACGTCAAGCCTTAATTTTCCAAGGTAGATAAAAATGTGTGTTCGTTGACTAGAAGGGTAAGTGGTTTGACCCTTAGGCAAGATGGGAGACAAAGCCACCATGTCTAAACAACAAAATGTTTGACATTCCAATTCGAAAAGCTAATAATTTTGGTATTTAGCATTTTAAAAGGTATTTTTAAAAAGGTATTTTACTCCTAGATTTTTTACTAGAAAATGCCCCAATAGAGATGATTAGAAAACCAACGAAAAAAACTTAGGCTGTGGCAAATAATAAAAAAAATCAATAAGTTTGTAGGATAATGCACGGAACGATAACACGGAAATTTGAATGGAAAATTAGTCCAAATGGAAATTGATTCTTGCAGTGACGAAACTCATGTGCTAACTAACCAAACTAATAGAACAGAGATAAAGTATAGGAATATAGTAGCAACAATATGTGAGTATGGAGATAAAACACTCATTTCGGTCAGCTTGGATTATCATAAAAGTTGCAATGAAAGAATAACAGAGAAAAAAGAAGATAGGCTTGTTATCAACCCTTGCAATAGATGTCCTCATAGGATGAGACTTTGGAGATTTGGAGAAGTGACGGCTATGACTGTAGGGAAGATCTTGGTATGCTCAATATTTGGGGGATGTGGGACTGGCAAGGGCATACTTGTGAAAAAATGAGAAGCATAAGGTTCCAGTTGTAAATAAAAATATTTCTTAAAAAAAATTCTTTCTTGGGTCAATACTTAGAAATATTTTAAATTTCGTATCATATACACAAAAGATGTGGCTCCGACAGTTAGGCACCCGTATAAAGCATTTAGTGTTCCAGAGAATCCAAAAAGCTTTATAGTGCAGGCTTTCCTGCAAAAAGTATGATAGATTTCATTCTTTTAGGGAAAACCGAGGGTTAATATTAAATTTCCACGTGACAATTTTTTTTTGTAGAAATAGAGAAAACAAAATAGAAGAAAACATGAGAAACTAAATTAAAATTTATAGATAGAGTTCTCATTTAGCAATTGACTTAATTTATTTGTTATTATTTCTACTTAGTACTATTTACTTAATACTACGACGAAAAATAGAAAACTAAAAGAGAGAAAAGAAATATTAAACACGACTATAATAAAGACATTAATAGTGATGCCTCAACAAATCCAACCCCAGTCCAATCCCTTTGAATCTCGATCTTGACAGTTTTTTTTTTTAATTATCCAAGGCCCAAGTGTTTGTTACGTAATGGGGAATGTTTCTAAGAGAAGCAGGTGCATGTTATATTATAGGGAGCTTCACTTTGGTTGTTACGTAATATGGTTTGTTTACTTTAGGTTGTTACATGATAACGCCTTGATTGTTACATAATATGACGTATTAGAGTCCACTAGTCAAGCGGAGAATTTTGTATTACATTTTTCTTCAAGACATTTTTAAAGAGGTTTCAAAACATCTCAAGACATTTTTAAGAAATTTGTTATCAAGACGTTTCAAAAATTTTCCAAAAGTCTTATGAAGATTTTTTTCTTCGAGAGAATTTTCAAGATGTTTCATGACATTCCAAGACTTTTCTTAGACATTTTTCTCCGAGACGTTTTTTGAGACGTTTCAAAACATTTCAAGGCATTTTTAAGACATTTTCAGGAAGACAGTTTCCAAAACGTTTCAAGACATTTCAAAATATTTCTTAAAATATTATTCTTCAAGACATTTTTCAAAACTTTTCAACACATTTGAAGACAGTTTTAATAATATTATTCTTCGAGACATTTTTTTTCATGATTTCAATAGTTCTTAAGCAATAGGTAATGTTTACCAGTGTTGAGAATGACGCAGTCTAAAGTGACTTTTTTCTTCAGGGCCTATAGGGAAGTCAAAGTTGTAACTGAGGAAGGCTCAGGCATAAGTGTTACATAATAACGGTACACAAGTTGGCTGTGCCGTAATCTTGCATACCTTGACACTTTTATTGGGGATTATGTAATCTTACGCAACTTAGAAGATTTATTGGGAATAAGGCAATCTCTTGTTGAATTCTAGATTTCAGGGCCCTGTGAGGAAATCTCCACGTGTAAGAAAAGAGAAAACACACATGGTTTTACGTGATGACGTTGGACACTTGGGTGCTACGTAATGACAGCACTAACGTCAGATGTTTCGTAATGACAGTGAAAACGTGGAGTGTTGCGTAATGGTTGTGCAAATGTTGACGTTACGTAATGGTGGCACGCGCGTGAAATGCTACCTAGGGCTAAGAAATACTAGGGTGCTACGTAATGAAATTTCGTTTCTTTCGGGATTTCTTTTTTCAAAGCGTTTTTTCTTGAGGATTTCATTTTCTTTCAAGATGTTTTTCTCAGCGAATGTTTCTATTCTAAGGATTTTATGTTTGCGTTATGTCCAGTACCGAAATAGCCATTATCATCAAATAGAACTTTGCCTTTGATATCTGGACTATGGGTCCCTTTTAAATATTTTGATTCGGTTAAAATATTCTACACGATAGCCTATTCAACGCCAGGAGAAATACCTGTTTCACATACTAGAATGATTAAATGCATTGTCAGTTTCCATAAAATTACAATAACTGACATGCAAGTTCGAAACTTGATTACTGAAATTTGCTTACATTTGCATTACACATGCTTGTTGAATAATGCTTTGGAGGGTGTTATCTGAAAATATTTGGGGTTGCTCTTAAAGTAGTTTTTTACTATTAGTGTCTTTTTCACATATGACATTTTTTGGTCGTTTTCAAACAAAAAATTTGTTTACTCCAATGACACCCTTTTGGCACATATTATCACACCTAAGAATTTTTAAAGCTTTTTTCCTCAAAATAAATTTATAAACTAAGAAGTTACCATTGTTTTTTGTTTTAACAGCGGAAACTTGCCATTTAATTGCTAGTTTGTGATGTTCAATGACAATTTAAGCCTTTGACACACAATTTATGAAAAACAACGCCCTCTAGCGAGTACTATCACACATAAGGCATTTTTTGGGCATTTCTATGAAAAAATATTAATTTACACAAGAATTGATCTTTTAAACTTAATGAAAATCCCCATTAGCGTTTCTTCTGATGACTCTTAGCAATTGAGGTCAGCGCTGCAAAATGTACCACTTCTGATGACATTTTTTTGTTACATACTATCACACCTAAGGTTTGTCTCAAGCTTTCACCCTCAAAAAAATATAAACTTAAAAATAACAATTGTTTTTATTTGAACAGTGGAAGTCAGGGCAATTATAAGCCTGTGACACTCTATGGCTGAAAAACAACACCCTTTAGCATGCATTATCACATATATGACATTTAAAAAAAAAATTCTTGGAAAAACATTCGTATTCACCAGAATCAATATCTTGAACGTAATGAAAAAATCTCCATTAGCGTTTCTTCTGATAGCTCCTAGCAATTACGACCAGTCTGGCACAATGTACCAGATCTCCCCCCCCCCGATAACACCCTTCTGGCACACATTATCAAACCTAATAGTTCACCCATCCTTTTCCCTCAAAATAAATTTATAAGTTAAAAAATGACCATTGCTTTTTATTTGAACAGTGGATACCTGCTATTTCATTGCTAGATTGCGATGTCCCATGGCGATTTCAAGCCCCTGGTACTCAATGTCGGACAAACGACCCCACTAGCATGCATTATCAGTCATACGAGATTTTTCAGGTATTTTCCATTAAAAATATTCGTTCACGCTAGAATTGATCGTTTCAACCTAACGAAAGAGACCCCATTAGCGTTATGTTTTGATGACTCCTTGATATTGAGGCCAATATAGCACAAGGTATCAGCCCCCAAAGACACCTTTTCGGCCCACATTATCACACCTAAGGGACTTTTTTAGCATTTCCCCTTACATTAAATTTATAAACAAACAATGACCATTCTGTTTGTTTGAACATCGGAAGGCCAGTTTGGCACAATGTACCAGATTCCCTTCCCCCAAGGACACCCTTCTGGCAGACATTATCAAACCTATGAGGTTATCCATCCATTTTCCTCAAAATAAATTTAAAAACTGAAAAATGACCATTGTTTTTATTTGAAAAGCAGACACTTGCAATTTCATTGCTAGAATGCGATGTTTCATGGCAATTGCAAGTTAAAACAACACCCTCTAGCAAGCATTATTACACATATGACATTTTTTAGGCATTTTCCTACAAAACTATTCGTTCACGGTAGAATCGATTGTATAAACATAATGACAAAAATCCTCATTAGCCTTTCTTCTGATGACTCCTAGAAATTGAAGCCAACGTAGCACAATATATCAGTCCACGAAGACACGCTTTCGGCACACATTATCACAACCTAACGGATTTTCGATATGTTTTTCCTTAAAATAGATTTACATACTATAAATACCAATCTTTTTTTTAAACAGTGCAAACTTGCAAACTCAATGCTAAATTGCAATTTCCCATGAAAATTCCAAGCTTGTGACACTCAATGTCTGACATACTATACCTTCTAGGAACTATTATGACACTTACGACAGTTCTCCAAGCATTTTCATGCAAAAATATTCATTTATACAAAAATTGATCGTTTAAACTTATTGAAAAATTTCCATTAGCATTTATTCTGATGACCCTTAGCAGTTGAAGCCAGCGTGGTAAAATGTACGAGCTTCAAAAAAATCCTTCTGGTGCACATTATCGAACCTAAGTTTTTTGAGCTCTTTCCCTCAAATTTATTTCTACAAAAATGACCATTGTTTTCATATGAACAGCAGAAACTTGCCATTTCACTGCTAGATAACGATGTTTTATGACACATCAAAGCCCGTGATACTAAATAACTTACGAATGATACCCTCTAGCAAGCATTACCACAAATTCGATACTCTTTCTAGTATTTTCCCGGAAATTATTTGCTATCACAATAATAGATCGTTTAGACTTAATGAAAAAATCCTCATTAACATGTTTTCGGACGACTCCTGGCATTTGATGTCAGCTTGGCATAATGTATCACAACCAATCACATCATTCAGGCGCGAACTATCACACCCAATAGTTTTTTCAATGTTTTTCTGTCAAAAATAAATTTATAAGCTACAAATGGACCATGTCTGTATATACCATGGTAAATATAAAAGTCTCAAAAAAGAAAAAAGATATGGATAAAAAAATTAAAATAGAAATAATATAAAAAATTGAATTACAAAAATACTTTGGAAACGGTCTAATACGAAGAAAGATTGCATAAAAGCCTTCTGAAATGAATTTACGGGGAAGGCTCCTAAAATCCCTGTGAAAAAAAATTGTGGGGAGAAATCTCGCTGGACTAAAAAATTCAGGATTTTGACTCTGAGAAAATGTCAATGTGTCCACATATCCCATGATAAAACTTAAAATTCTTGAAAACGGACAAAGTAAAACAAGCTAAAGGTTGAAATCCAAAAATGTATTTTTGGAAGAAAATAGAATGTAATAGCAAAAATTTAATTTTATTAGGATACTATTGTATTTGAATAAGAAGCCAATGCCAGAAAATTACAAGATACTAGTGACTTACGTTAGAAAAATGTTTCTGGTTAGAAAACTATCTTTGAAGGAACGGTAATTTGATAACCCATAAAATCAAAAGTTGAACTCTTATAAATGGGTGATTATTACATCCCTTTGAAATGCAACAGTAGGGCAAAAATGATTCTAGGGATAGCGGTGGGAAGTAATGTCTCCGATGTAAACCAACACCAAAAAGAGAGTAGAGCCACTATATACCCAAAATGCCATTGAAATGACTTATCAAAAAGTCTTTGCGGCTGCTGTTTCCACAAATTTTGGTACTGCATGTCATTTTACTTTAATTTCTTCAAATAAAATGAATGAAACCATAAAACGACAGCCAAGGCTGTGAACAAGGGTAAAAAAAATTTAACACTATGTTAAATTGTAATCACTACTTCTGTACAAAGAGCTTTGTGCAGGGATGGACCATTGATTAACCCTGGCCAATACTATACATGAGAGCTACAAAATCAAATGCTTTTTGAATATCAAAAACTATCAATGGCCAGGTCGAGGGAGACCAAAATAGAATTTTAGCCAGAAACTTTGCTCAATGCAACACTAGTGGCTTAGCAATGGGATGTTGACTTATCGTTGAAAATTATATTATAGGCCAATCTAAGCAAAATAAATATGAAAAGAGAAACTGGTCATTTGTCTGAAAAGAGAAAATAAACAGGGATGGAGTCTAAAAACCTCCCCCAGTAAGATAAATGACCGACCACGTGCCACACTGGTCCAACCTTAAAGATATAAACACGCAACGTCAACCTTGCAACATCCGTTTGCCTTCTTTTTTCCTATCTGAGCTATAGTTTCCACCACTGTTCTCTCGACCTGTCGCCATCCACACCTTTTTAATAGAAAAATAACTATGTTCTAGGTCGTTTGGACATCCACATGAGGATTTAAAAATTGTCAACAAGATTAACAAAAAATAATCTTGCTTTGAATGATTAAATAAATTTGTTCTTCCTCTCACGAATTCTGCCTTAGATTTAAGAGATGTAGGCAATCAGGTTTTGACAAACTCAATGATGCCAGTCATCATGAAAATTTTTTGAACTAGACTCTTAATCTCTATCGGTGGAAATAACGTTGCATCTTAATTAAAACATGAATTACCCCTTGGCCAGGAAGGTCCAGAAAGACAAAAATAGAGTTTTAGCCCGAAACTTTACTCATTGCAACACTAGTGGCCTAGCAATGGGATGTTGACTTATCATTGAAAATTTTATTATTGGCGAATCTAAGCAAAATAAATATGAAAAGAGAAATTGGTTTTTTTTCTGAAAAGAGAAAATAAACAGGGATGGAGTCTAAAAACCTCCCCCAGTAAGATAAAATGACCAACCACGTGCCACACTGGTCCACCCTTAAGGATATAAACACGTAACGTCAACCTTGCAACATCCGTTTGCCTTCTTTCTTCCTATCTGGACTATAATTTCCACCACTGTGCTCTCGATCTGTCGCCATCCACACCTTTTTATTAAAAAATAACTATGTTCTAGGTCGTATGGACATCCACATTAGGATTTGAAAATTGTCAACAAGATTAGCAAAAAATAATCTTGCTTAGAAGTATTAAATAAATTTGTTCTGCCTCTTACGAATTTAGATTTGAGAGATGTAGACAATCAGGCTTTGACAAACTCGATGATGCCAGTCATCATGACAAATTGTTTGAACTAGACTCTTAATCTCTATCGGTGGAAATAACGTTGCATCTTAATTAAAACATGAATTACCCCTTGGCGTATTTTAAAATGATCCATGGCCGAAAATACGAAGGCCTTTGAAACGAATGGGGTTTTAAAACAGCTAAAAGTTTGAGTGAATTATTAATCAGCTTATTTTTGGTTCCTTCCCCTGGGATAGTCGTGTGAAGAACACTCTTCAAGGCCAACTGAAGACAAAATTTGAATTTGAAAGTTGCTCAATGAATAAGATTGGTTGGAAATAACTGTCAATCCCCATGAAAAGTTAAAACTGTGAATTTGGTTCCTGGACAAAGGTTTGGGTGAAATATGAAGTAAATGGGGGAGATTGTCCCCAAAACTCCAGACTAGAGATGCAAAATCTCGGTAACAGTTTCACAACTAGCAAAACAATTACCCATCAAGCCAACTGTTTATCACTTGTGTGCCTTCACAGAAAGGCACCTCCCACCACCAAAGGAGACCAAGTTACCCTTAGAGTTGAAAGGAACAATCTCAGATTCTTTCCAAGCTTTCTCAATGCAACCCGGAATTCAATGTCTCCCAATCTATCCGTAACCTTTATTACCCAATTCAATTTTATTTTATGATTATCTGTAGGCTTTTTCAATAGGTCATGGACCTTCTCCTCCATCCTAGGCTTTTTCGTCTTGCTGTAGTTCTGTAATTTTCCCGCAGGGTCTAGGCCACTTCATCCCCTATGATCTCTTTTCTCTTCTTGTAATTTTTTAATTCTCCCGATTTTCTATAGTTCGCCAGTGTTAGCTGAATTCCAAATTTTGCCTCTTTTTTTTTTTTTTTTTTTTTTTTAGTTTTCTTAAATTTGTCAATCGCGTAAGATAGATCATCATTAAATCTGAATGGGACTCCAGTGTCCATCATCTTTGACTGCCTCTCTTTATCTTAGCTCCATTCAATAGTTGTTTTTTTTATTTTCTTTCCTTTTGTCATAGCAGAAATTAACTCGTGGGTAAATAAAAAGTAAAATCTTAATTTGTAGTTTCGATTTGTGTGTTTCTTTTTTCTCTTTTAGTTTTCTTTACTTTAACGGCAGAAACAAAAATTCGTCAGGAAATAGGAATTGGATTCCAATATTTGGTTTTTCCCATTTTACTAAAATTTCTTGAACTTCAAGAGGAAAATCCCATGCGATAAATTAATTTTTATATTTCTCTGGTACAATTGGTGCTGCATTTTGGTATATACTTGTCGGCCTCTTGTATTCCTTACATGTGTTTTAAAGTTATCTGTTTTCTGAATTTTTTCCCAAGAAATCAATTTCGCAGGTCTTATTTTGGTCAATATTATGTGGCCAAGCCATTTTAGTATTCCCCCTCCATCTCCAATTAAGAACTCATTTTAAAAATAGGAAATTTCAGATATCCCCAAAGTCTCCTTCATTAGAACATCTACTGCAAGAATAGGTACTAAGCCGACTCTTATCCATTTTATCTTGACTCTAGTGTCCTTTTTTGCAATTTCTATTCTCACCCAAGCACACTGGCATGGACGCTTAACTCTATAATAGTATAATGTTGTAATCTTATTTATACGGTCTATCTTCACTCTATTAATTAGCTCAGTTCGCACATAAGTACGGTCACTGGAACAATCAATTGCCATTTCAACAAATTCCCCGTTCAATTTTCCGTATATTTTATATGACACTACAAACGCGTAATTTTTTTCATTATAATGAGCCATGGCCCAGGCTTTCGTTTTATGAAGTTTGTGATCATCTTTACTGAGGTAGTTTCTTGTAAAATGCCCTGTTATACCACAGTTAAAGCAAGTTACTTCCCTTTGCTTGTGCTGAAATGCTTTGTTTTTGCTCTATATTATGCTTTTTGTTATAGTGCCTATTTTTATTATGCTCTATATATTTAGATTCTCTGTATCTGCAACCTCTTCTCTAACTTAGGTCCACCTATTCACGAATAACACTATTTCTTCACTTGCTTTCGTGTTTTTTTCTTTCAAGTACATTCTCATATTTGGATAGAATTTTTTTAATTGTTCCATTAATGTTTTTATCACTTCTGTCACATTTTGTTTTATCTCCTATGAAAGTACTTACGGGAGATTTGCAACTCTTCAAAATGACATGCTTTAATCTTTCAAAGTCTTTTGAGCAGTGCATCTGTAATGCCTTAAAAGCAGACGATCTGCTACAAACGATCTCTGACGCTCTTGGGTATTTGTCCTTGCGATCATCTCCATTAGTTGTTTTCTTTTATCTCTATCTGTCCCCTCCTTTCGTTCTCAGGCTATTCTATCAGCCTCCTCTTACTACTCTCTAGCTGTTCTATCCTTTTCATCCTTTTTTCCTTAGCTATTCTATCTCTCCCTCTGTCTTTCCTATCTTCCTTTTTTTTCTTTGGCTATTCTCTATTTCTGTCTTTCTTTTCTATCTTCTTCTCTTTTTTCTATCTTCCTCCTATTTTTGCATTAAGTAATTCGTAATTCATCATTTGTGTAAGATCTACTTTATTGCTTTTTAATGACTCCTGCTGTACATTGAGCTCCAACTACTCCTGCTACTTGACATACTTTGATTCTCTCTGTTGTTACGTCCTCCTAATTTGTTTTCTGATTGTGTTCACTATCAATTTAATTGATCTGAATCAGTATTTTTTCTTAGAGGTGACTCCCCTTGAATTTGCATGGCATCTGAGGGGTGAGTTGGTCGCGTCTTCTGCGTATTTTCATAAAACAATTTTTCTTCGTGTATTACCACCTCTGTTTATATTTTGTACTCTCTTATATTACGGGGTGTGCTCATTCCCGATTCTATTCTTTGAAATCCCATTTTTGTTTCTTTATTTGGGTCTCCTCTATCTGGGAATAATTCCTTTTGAGTCTGCAGTCTACTATTTTCTCCCTCTACGGTTCGTATAGAATGTTGTATTATTTTTTAGTTTGTTGGAAAAATCCTCCTTTCGTACCTGTCAAAAATGTCTATTCATCCCCTGAAAGATATAGGGTTCCAAATGATGGTGAATTCCCCAGGGTATTTCTAGCAGGAGTCGCATCTAAATAAAAGGGCGAAAACAATTTAACCGTGGTAGCTTTTCTCGAACTAATATCTAATTCAAATAAGATCTGTACATTTCCTGACCTTATATCAACATTCTGTCTATCCACCATTATATCAGAATTATGCTAAGAACTATTATTTCAATCCAAATAAATCCTTTTTCGAATGTGAAGCTTCCAGTCTCTCGTAAAAACTAATTATGACTCAGTTTGCTGATTCTTTACGCTAGCTAATTAGTTGCGTGATATATTTATTCATAAGATTTTATTATATTCTAACAAGTTAACACCCATTCACAATGTTTTTAATTGATTCCATCTTTTCCTGCATTTTTCTTAAATGTAATCACAAAAGGCTATTGTGTTGGCTAAATTAAATAATCTCTTCGAAAAACGTGGATTCTCTTACTACCAGTACTTCTGATAGCTCCTCTACTTATTGCCACTACTTACTGGAGTGGAACGTCTTACGGCCACCACTCTTGTAAAGAACATATTGGGTAAGGTAATACCCTGTTGGGGTATACCCTGTCCTAGGGTAGGTAAGATAATCGGACGGTCAAATGGGGCGAATTCTGAGCCAAGGGGTGTCACAACCTGGGTTACCAGTAATATCACCAGCAATCTCTTTGTAGGGTAGAAAAAACCCCTTGTCAATATACTAATGCTATTATTTCTGTCGAACTCCTTTTTTACCCTGCCTTGGTTCAGGGGCAATATTCTTGCACAGTTGTAGACAATACCTCGCTTGTATTTTTCCAACGGTCACTTAAACCAAATATATGTGTATCAACTCTGAAAAATACTAAATCAAAATCACCACTTCTGTACAAAGAACTTTGTGTAGGGGTTGATCCTGGATTAACCTTGGACAATCCTCAAAATGAGAGCTACATGACGAGAGGCTTTTTTAAAAATCATTAAATATAAATGGCCAAGTGCAGGAAGACAAAAACAGCATTTTAGCCCAAAACTTTGCTTATTACAACAAAAGTGGCCTAGTAACTGAACTTTAACTTTTCTTTGAAAATTTTATAATGGGCGAATCTAATCAACTTTAAGCAATTATGAAAAGGAAAGCGGGTCATTAATGTGAAAGAAAACAATGGTGCGATCAGGCGGCCATAAGAAATTAAAGGGAAATTTAGAATACGGGCTTTTCCTCGTATAGTCTGAAAAATGTTAGTACAATATGAAAAACCTTATTTAGGACTTCCAATCCAATTTGAGGACAAATAGTTTACGTAATCTTTAAAATAAAGGACGTAAAAGAGAGATAAAAGATAAGAAGCGTTAGCGTTACTTCCATTTAAGAATTTAGTAATCATTTCGTGACGATTACTTAGCTACTCAGAAGAAACTAAGGAAAACCAAAAGAGTAAAAAGAAATATAAAACAATACTATAATAAAGAAATTCAGCCTAAGAAAAATAACACAAGAGTTAAATTAGGTGTATTAGATGATCTGTTTTTCACAGGACAGAAATTTGAGGGAAGTTTAATGGAGACAAGAAATGTAAAAAAAAATGATTCATAGTTTCATTCTGCAATAATTGAGAGTAACATCTTGGTAAATTAAAACATTTTGCTGAGAAAAAATAGCTTAGGAGGGAAGAGAAGCTCGTAGACCCATAGGGAAAAAAACACAGAGATAACCTGTTAATATGATCGAATGAAGTACAACTGGGTTTGAAAAAATGGGAATGTATTGAATTTTGGATTTGATTGCAAAAGCTTGAGAAAAAAGCTGGAGTAGATCCTATCAACTATATAAGGTATTTAGTCTCGTTCAAATGGGGAGAACTGTTTTGGAGAGGATCTCCTGTACGAAATCAGAAACGAGTGCCAGTTAGTTTAACTAACAAATGTAGAACGGGTTCTGATGCCTTTCCTGAGGTGTAGTCTTTCCTAATTAAAGTCATTTGGAAATACTCTTTCCCATTACTATTCATTAAACAAAAACCATACTCATGTTGAGTTATGAAAGAATTTCTAGAAGTCGTATCACAACTAAACATCAGCTTGGTTTTCTTCCCTCTTGGTCTACCTTATATGTACTTTCAGATGCAACAGAGTTCGTTCATGGTAATCTGAACAAGGGCTTGTACGTTTTTGGTCTATTTCTTGACTTTCCAAAGGCCTTTGATATGGCTGACCACTATGTTCGTTTGTCTAAACTATCTTCATTTGGAGTGCAAGGAGTCCCACTAGCATAACTAAGGTCTTATCTGTCAGGGAAATCTCAGAATGTTTTGATTAATGGTTTTTCTTCCTTTTTTTGCCTATATTGAAAGGTGTTCCACAGGACTCTCTTTTTGGACCACCTTTGTTCCTAATTTACATTAATGATCTTGTTGATTGTTTTCATCCCCATGTTTTCCCTGATCTTTTTGCTGCCGACAGTAACTTTTTCATTACTGCAGTGGACCTACCATCTGCCACTTCCATAGCTTGAGATCTTCTTGATAAAGTAAAAGATTGGTGCTTGTCAAATATTATGGCTCTTAATAGCCGGTAGAGTACCTTTGTCACTTTTAGGACCTCTTACCGTATGAGAGACGTACAGGAGTTAATCACCCTGAATTATGGGAATGATATTATACCACAAGCTACTATGGTGACGTTTCTTGGCTTGTATCTTGACTGTTTTCTTTCTTTTAATCTACATATAACTCACATCCGTTCTCACATCCCCCACCAGTCTTCGAAGTTGCACCAGGTTAACTCATTTGTTCCTCCAGATCTTATGGTTTTTTTTTATTATGATTTTATTTATGCTTACCTTTCTTATTATTGCTATGTCTTGGGTATTACTAAAAGATCTCTTCTCTGCTTATTTCAAAAAGCCCAAATTAGGTCAGTTAAGGCTACTTTTCTTTTCCCTCAGCTTTACCCTTCCTCTGATCTATATTATGATACTGGAATAGTTCCACTAGATCGAACTGTAGGAATGAGTAATCTTAATTTACCGCATTCTTCTCTTCTAAGTACACGTCCACCGACTCTGCAGCAGTTTTTGTTTCGGATAGACTCAGGTAGGTGCTCTTCTTCTGTACAAAGTTGTTCTCGCAGATTTATTTTACCCAAACGATCATCAACAGCAGCTCATAGGTTTCCAGTTATCAATCAGTTTTACTATGAAACTCTATCCCTCCTAATGTACCTCTATTTCACTCTAAATACAGTTTCTCGTTTGGTTTTTTTTTTAGATTTTTTTTTTTTATTATTATTATTATAATTATTTTGCCCTAATTTATATGTCTCTCTTCTCTTTATTTAATATATTTTTCAGAATTTAAAATGTTTTCGGATTCCATCCAAATTTCTTATCTCGTTTCTTCACTTCATTTCTTTTTCAGTTACATGTTTAAGTTTTCTTTTATATCACCTATATGATAAATGTCCTTGTCTTGTTTTTTCTTTTTTTTTATTGATGTGCTTATAATTTAATTGTATGGGCTTTTTTTATTGTATGTGTTATATAAGTGTTTTATATTTGTTTTGTAGGTCCATCACAAGCTACGCTTGTTGGGTTTTGTAATTACTTTACCTCTTGTAATTGTTTTTTTAGTATTAATAAACTGACTGATTGATTGATTGACTGAATGGTAAATGTGGAATGTTTTTTCAATAAATTTTTGTCAATTTTTATTATCATTTTATTTCTTAGAAAAATCACATTTTAAATCTTTTGGTTTTCAATGATAAGAACCCACTTCTGGCTTATTCTATATAAGCAGAATAGGATTTTTCAACAATTTAATAATATATGCCCTTCTGAAAATCTTGTTACCATGGACTAAATTAAGATTGAGTTCTATTATTACCCCAACGCCGTCAGTTTTCGGGGCACAGCACGTCCAGTGCCATTATTGATGGTACTAGTATACGGTTTTTTGGCCTAAGGCCTTTTGTGAACTATTCTACCAACAGTTTTTGTAATGTTTCGTGCTACTAAGGTTAGCCCTGAAGCCAATATTATAAGTTCTCTTGCAACAACGCTGGTAAGTAGGGTAATGTGTACAGCTAACCATTTCATGGTCAACTCCAACGCAACATGAACTCCATGAGTCTGCCCTCGTTTGCCTTTTTCTGTATTCTTGCCAAACCTAATGTCAGAAGGGATACGAAAAGTGAACTTCCCTTGATAGTTATGTGCCACGCTATAGAACCATTGTCTAAGGCCGAAAGTTCTTCTTTAAGAATATTAGTTTCCAAATTGAGAGCTATATCGCATAATATACGACCCTCTTCCTATAACAGAGCACTCTACTCCTTAGACTCTAGACTTTAGACTTACCAGGACGAAAGAAGTCAAAAGTAAAAGTAGAAAAAAAATTAACTATTGACGTACCAACTGTACATAGTGAACTAAAGAACAAAATCAACAAAAACACTTCACGACTTGCCTCTAATGTGGATTTAAGTCCTTTAAATTCAAACTCATTATTTACTTTTCGATTTTGAAACCTGAATTTATACTTTATATGAGTCATTAGTCATCCTTATTTTTCAGAAGCTAGTTAATTGGCAGACTATTTTAAGACGTGTCATAATCAGTTAACTGGAAAATGACACAAAAAACCAACGTTAAATCACAAAATTTAATTATCTTCCCTTATTTCTTCTTAGGGCAATTCCCATTGAAGCTAGACCTTGGCTAAAGTTTCTATAGCTATAGCATGCACTTTGGTCAGAATCCATTACCATTGAATGTCTCTGTCAAAAAAATTCAAGCTATTGGCCGTTGAGCCCTTTATATCTGGTTTTGATTTTAAAGAAGGGGAGCCCTGACGTTTTTTGGAACATAATCGTGCGAATATGTAATCGTGGATTGTAAAATCTAATAATTCTCAGGCATATCCTTTGGAGAATTCATATAATCGTAAGTTCATCAGCATAACTAAAAAAAGTAGACATCATATCGGTTCTAAGTCATCATTAATCATAGTCTGTTGGTACAATTAAATAGGAAATAATCTCTCTCTTTTAAATTTTCACTTGCGAGAAACGGAGAATAAAGATCTGGCATATGTTACGATTCCAAACTTCAAGAAGAACTTGCTATACTAACATTTTAACTCCATGGCTGAGAATAGCTCAGCATCCCAACTAAAACACGAATTCTCCCTCAGGATAATTTGAAACTACTACGCTATATGCAAAGGTTTGCAATAGCGATTGGTGTACAGGGGAATGGTCTTAGGATCCAAGCAAAACATGAATTTCTGGGTTCACTTCAGTGGGATAATCGTATGAAGAGCAAATGTCGATAACCACTGAAGGCGAAACTTAAATATATGGCATGGGAATAAAATTTGAATGAAGTGAGTGTCGATGCAAATACAGGGTATGAATTGTGAAGGGGGCTACCGGAAACATGTTTGGGAGGGAAACTTAATGACTAGTAATGGAAGAGAGTATTTCCGAATGACTTTAATTCGAAAAGATTACACCCTGGGAGAGGTATCAGAACTGGCCCCACAATTGTGAGTTTTAATAAGTGTCACTCATTTTCAATTTCTTAACGAGGATCCTCTCCAAAAGAGTTCTCCCCATCAAATGAGACTAAATACCTTTCATAGTTGATAGGATCTGCTCCAGCTTCTTTATCAGGCTTTTGCAATCAAACCCAAAATACAATTCATTTCCATTTTTCAAACCCCGTTGTACTTTATTCGATCATGATAACTGGTTATCTCTGTGTTTTTTCCCCTATGGGTCCACGAGCTTCTCTTCCCTCTTAAACTATTTTTTTTTGGAAAAATGTTTTAATTTACCAAGATGTGTTACTCTCAATTATTGCAAAACGAAATTATGAATCAAATTTGTTTTTTACATATTTACATTTCTTGTCTCTGTTAAACTTTCCTCAAATTTCTGTCCTGCGAAAAATAGATCAGCTTTTACACCTAATTTGACTCTTGTTTTCTTTTTCTTATACTGCATATAATTTGCTTTCAGCAAAGAAAAAATGACCCTCTGGCCTTTAGAAGGCTTAGCCCTAGTCTCTTTACTAATTCCTGCTCGTAAAAGTTTGGCTTGATTATCCATTGTAGTTTCTCTTCGTTTTGAGTCTCATTTATTCATTGATTTCTGTCTGTTTTAAGCTTGAATCATTATTTTCCCTATTTCTGCTCGTCTTTGGTTTAATGCAGGTCTTTATTTTTCTTGAAAAACTTCTTTCATGGAAAAAGCTTCTTTTAATCAATTTATGTTTGTTTTTAATTGACGTTTTTCTACTGGTTGATAAACGGATTATTTGTAAAAAAAAAAAAAATAGCGACGAAGACCGCACTGCTTTTGCATAACAAACAGACACAAAGTGGAAACAATAAGGGAATTATTTTCAAGACAGTGGAAATTTTTACTGTCTTGAAAAGAATTTAAATTTCTACTTTGGGTTTGTTTTGGATTATCTGTAAACAAAAAAGAATAAAAACTTCGGTTTTTGTGCGTAAGAATTAAGATCTTGGTTTACTATTAATGTTTCGCACAAAAAGTTTTCAACAAATTTAATTAGTTTTTACTGTGAAACCTTTAATGGATGAGTAAGAGGAATATTATTTGGATTGGACATCTGTATAATTTTTGGTCATCATGAGTCCCTGCGACGTCCAGTATATATGAGGTTTTTTACAACCCTGGGGCCTTATTGGTCTCTGTATGGTTTTCCACACCTGACGATGCTCTTCTGTCAAAAAGAGTCAAAGTTCTGCAAAAGCAATTTCAACCCTAGTACCTCTGACTCATTATGTATTCATGCCTAATTTACTAAAATGCTATATGGAGACATCCCATAATAGATAACTTAGCTAGGAAGAGGTTTTCAGCCCAAAAAAGCCTACCAAATCAAACCAAACCCAGAAGCATTATCTATCAACCAGAATCCGGTGCAAATTTTTTCTTGGATCATGTTACATCCTTGTTACATCATGTTACAACCTTGAATATAGACGGATATTGATTGACGATTTCATTATAAGCATCTTATTGAATTATAATTGTTTTGGCGGGTTGTTCATTTAAATAAAAGTACTTTCAGCTCATTTATTAAAAGAGCTCTAACTTGTTGGGCAAAAAAAAATAATAATATGCCCTGTAAGTTTCAATTTAATACCCTTAGCCGTTCCCGAAATATTGTCAATAAGTCTGTTTGACAACCTGTTTAGATAATGTCTGCCACATACCCCTCAATATTCCATAACAGTTTCAACTTGATGCCCTTAGGCGTTCCTGAAGTTTTTTTTTACGTACTTATGACAACTTGATCAAACATAGCGTCTTCTGATTTAGTCCAATATCCCTTTCAATTTTCCCTGAGAGTATGAATTTAATATCCTACGTTGTTCTTTGATATAGACAAATAATGATCAAACACTTCGTTGTAGGAATTTTGTGTGTGTTATATTTTGATTTAATAGCTTGTTTGTTTGCATTTTGAGCTAGTGTATTAGCTAATATAGTTCCAATTTGTTGTAAAAAAAAAAAAAAGGAGATGGAGAATTCCTGACAAGAATTGTTTCCAGTTGCGATTCCCTTGGTTCTGAAACTTTTATTGAGGTGTCTTCACGGCCTGAAATTTTAATGAGATCAAAAAAGAGATCACACTAAGAATATAACACACTAATAACACACACTTTCAAACTAAGAATCAATACAACCATTTTTTTTTCAACCATTCTTTGTCGCTGATGAGCTCCCTTCGGTTAACAAATCAAAATTTAGTATCTACTTGTCCTTTCCGTCCAATATTCCCTCACAGTTTCAGCTAGGTCGCTTAAGGCGTTAATCTATACCATTAACCGTATATGAACTATTGAAGACCTCTCATTCTGATATCCTGGATGGAGATAGTGTCATTTGATTTAGCTCAACATCACCTTCAATATTTACAGAAAGTTTTAAATATCTTAGCCGTTCCTGTCGTATTGCAGGTGAACCATTTTGACACCCTGGATGCATACAGTTCACCGATTTAGTTCAATATCCCCATCGGCATTTCATCCAAGATTCTTCGCCTCATTTCTTCCAAATTATCCTCGTCTATTCCATTTTCCACTGTTTCTTTTTCAAACATTTTTTTTTCAAACATTCTTTGTCGCTGATGAGCTCCCTTCGGTCAACAAATCAAAATTTAGTATTTTGGTGATAGGTTATATATAGTTATAGGTTATATATAGGGATATAGGCTATAGGTTAGTATTTTGGTGATTTTAGTATTTAGGTGATAGGTGTGTGGTTCAATCCCAGTCAGTGCCAGGGAACTTCCCAAGATAAATCTATGACCCAATCTTTTTCCCATACAGAAGCAAGGTGTTAGTTTGGATATTTATGGAGTCAGACCAATTACCCTAACTCAAGTATTCTTTAAACTCTAAGAGAGCTTCGAAGCAGATTGGCTTAAAGAGATGATCGCTTAACTTATTGATGAAGAACAATTCGGTAACATGAAAGCTTATCAACGACACATTACCTGGTCAGTCTCTTCTATACTGTATATAAACTACTTTATATACAGTATAGATTCAACAATCTCCTTTTATTTGACCTCCAAAGGGCTTCTGATCTTCTTAATTATAACGTTTTAGTTAAAAAATTGCTTGATGAATTTAAAGTACCGCCTTTTCTAGTCAATATTATTACATCTTTTCTGTCAAATAGGAGTCCAGTTGTTAAGTACTAAGCTGTTTATTCTGATTCACTACCTATTTCTTGCGCAGTTCTGCAGGGTACGCTTTTAGGTACTTTACTATTTTTAGTAATGATTTACAATCTTGCTAATGAATCAACCGATCACAGGAAGTTTGTGGATGACATGTCATTGCTCGAAAAGTGCAGAAGCAATATTAAGAGTAGTGCAATGGAAATTCTCGAAGACGTTGCATAGTCTAAATTAAAGAAAAGTTGCAATTTACTGCAACTATTTATTAGTTGCATTAGTTAGTAAAATTATTAGATAATCATGCTAGATTTTTGTGGAGGAAAACAGATAGGGGAAAGCCCTATAGATAGGTAGAGTAGCTCCATAGGAGGCTTAGACCAAGTAGGACCTTGTCCCAGTGGGGCCCATAATAGAAACTGGGAAACCCTCCCCTGGGGGTCATAATTTCAGGTGGAGGAGGAAGAAGGCCCCTCAAATGTACACTCAGCAGGGCCAACTGCCGTGTTCACGCGTCAGACGAGTTACAAGCCTTCTCCCAGTAATGGGTTAAATTGCATGGTGAAGCAGAACACCATCGTGGGAGGATCCTCTATAGGAGGACAACTGCGGCAGGGCTTAAGATCCAGATTTATGGACAACGGCTTCTGTAAAGGGCTGCCTCGACCCTTTCGGGGTACCTGCAAGACTGGGAAACTTGCGGTCAATTTTTCCCACTTGAGGAGTGGCGCCCCTCGAGAAAATTATAGCCTAGTAAACAACACAGCACTCGTACGGGATTCTGATTATTGGATAATTTTCTGGGCTTGGTTTGTTTTGATAGGCGTTTTCGGGCTGAAAAACCTCTTCCTAGCTAATTTATCTACTATGGGCTGCCTCCCCGTAGTAGCATAATATTTGTAGGCATGAATATATAATGAGTCGGAGGTAATAGGCTTGGGACTGTCTGTGCAGGATTTCGACTCTTGTTGATAGAAGAGCATCGCCAAGTGCTGAAAACCATGTTGTGACCAAGATGGGCCCAGGATTGCACAAAGCCTCCAACTTACTGGAGGTCCCAGGGACTTCTTGCTGTCCGGTTCTAAGCCGGCTTAAGCACTTCGGTGTAGACTTGAGAAGATATGTTGGTCCCCATCCTGCACTGGTACCCGGGATCACTGCTTTTCTTGAGGCCAAAATAATTTCAAAGATTTAAAGAAGATGAAAATTGGAACTTGGAATTTTACGACGTTAAAAAATGACTATCGCATTGACATTTTGACTGACGAATTCAGACGGTTTGAACTGGATTTATTAGGAGTTTCAGAAACTCATATCCCAGGGGTAGGAAGCATGAAATTAGGTGACATAGAATTTGTTTACTCAGGAAGGAAGGATGGGGTACATAGACAGGGAGTAGGGCTCATGATGATTAAGGAAGCTGCTAAGTCTTGTTTAGGCTGGGAAGGTATTAATAATAGAATACTAATTGCTCATTTTATGACTAAAAAGTTTAGGGTATCAGTTATAGTAGTATATGCCCCCATTGAACCAACTGATGGAGATACGAGTGACTCAGATGAATTTTACTTACAGTTACAGGAGCAAATAGACAGGGTACCAGGTAGAAATATGGTGTTTTTGCTAGGAGATTTTAATGCCCAGGTTGGTAGAAATAGGGATAGATGGTATCCTAGCCTAGGTAATTTTGGTGTAGGAAAAGAAAACAGTAATGGCTATAGGCTTTTGCAATTTTGTAGGTATAACAACCTAGTTATAACCAATACGGTGTTTGGTCACAAAATGGCCCATAAGTTGACACGGTATTCACGTGATGGTAAGACAGCAAACCTTATTGATTATCTTATTGTAAACAGAAGACTAGCAGGATCAATACAAGATACTAGGGTGTTTAGGAGTGCCGTTATTGATGTTAAAAGTAAAGATCACCATCTAGTAGTGTCTAAGGTTAATTTAAAGCTGAAATTTCGGAAGAGTAACTCCCTCCCGGAAAGTTATGATGTTGGTAGACTTCAGGATGAAAATTTGAGAAAAAAAATTCCAGGAACAGTTGAGTACTAAACTTGAGGGTTTAAAATTTGACAATGTGGAAGATGGATGGAATAATTTCAGAAAAACAATTTGTGAAGCTGCTGATGGTGTCCTAGGGAAGAGTGCTAAGACAGCAACTAGGAATATTAGTGAAAAAGCTTTAGGTTTAATAGAGAGTAGAAGGGGTTTGTATAAGAATTATCTGAGCGATAGGTCGTATGAAAACAAAAGGAATGTAAAGAAAGTGGAGAAAGCATTAAAATATGAACTAAGGAGATGTGAAATGGAGGCGATGGATAAAATTGCTGAGGATCTGGAAGATGCGGCTAGACGGCATAATAGTAAAATATTATACTGGCATGCTAATAAATTGAAAGGGAGTAGCCGATCCGGACTAGTCCCAGTTAAAGATAGAAATGGGGCCACAATTAGTGATAAGGAAAAAGTTAAAGAAAGATGGGTGGAACATTTTGAGAATGTGCTAAACCGAGATACAGTTGCAGGAAAAGATATAGATGAAAATGAAAAAGTTTGTGATACCTTGGATGTGAAGGAAGATTTGTTTAGTAAGGAAGAATTAGCGACAGTACTAGAAGGATTAAAAAATAATAAGGCCCCAGGTGCTGATAGTATGATTAATGAGTTCCTTAAATATGGTGGCTCTGAGGTTAGGAATAAGCTACTGAAGATTATGAACATGATTTTTGAAAAAGGGGAAGTACCCAATGATTTTAGGAAAACCTTAATTAAACCACTGTATAAGAAAAGTGACAAGAGTTAATGTCGTAATTATCGAGGCATTAGTCTGGTCTCTGTAGGTAGCAAATTACTGAGTAATATGATACTTTTTAGACTGAGACATGCTGTAGACAAAGTTTTAAGGGAAGAACAATGCGGTTTTAGAAAAAGTAGACGATGTGTCGACCATGTTTTCACTCTTAGGTTAATAATTGAGAAGTCCCTTCGTTGTCAAACACCTTTGGTCCTTAGTTTTATCGATTATGAGCAAGCTTTCGATTCTGTTGATAGAACAGCGTAAACAAAGGTCTTATCGTTATATGGTATACCAGAAAAATACATTAAAGTGATTTGCGCTATGTACGAGAATAATACTGCTGCGGTTAAGGTAGGAAATGAGGTTAGCAACTGGTTTTGTATTAAATCAGGAGTTAAGCAGGGTTGTGTTCTATCCCCCTTTATATGGATCATTTTGATGGATTTCGTCTTAAGGAGCACAGGAAAGGCAATTGGAGACCATGGAATCAAATGGGGAGGAAGAACGCTCCTGGACTTAGATTATGCTGATGATTTAAGCATATTAGATGAAAGTGTGAGCAAAATGAATGAATTTTTAGAGGTTTTACGAGTTCAGGGTGCTAAAATAGGCTTGAAAATTAATGTTAAGAAGACTAAGTCACTAAGGCTAGGAATAAGTGAAGATGAACAGGTGACTTTAGGTAACGAAAAGATTGATCAGGTTGGGAGCTTCAGTTATCTTGGTAGTATTATTAGTAAAGATGGTGGGAGCAGTGAAGATGTTAAAAGTAGAATAGCTAAAGCTCAGAGTGTTTTTTTCACAGTTAAAAAAAGTTTGGAAGAATAGAAAGATAAGCCTACAAACCAAGATTAGAATATTGGAAGCTACAGTGATGACAGTGGTCAAATATGGCTCTGAAGCATGGACACTCCGAAAAGCAGATGAAAATTTACTAGATGTTTTCCAGAGAAATTGCCTACGGATTGTTCTGGGTACCCGGCTGACTGACCGTATTTCAAACAGTAGGTTGTACGAAAAGTGTGGTTCAATCCCGCTTTCTGGGGCTATAATGAAAGAAAGGTTGAGATGGCTAGGCCACGTTCTACGGATGAAGGATGACAGATTACCGAAGATTGTCCTTTTTGGCCAACCGTCTGGGGCTACACGGAAAGCAGGTCGTCCTTGTCTGGGTTGGGAGGATGTCATAAATAAGGATTTAAAGGAAATGGGAACTTCCTGGGAGGGTGTAAAGAGGGAGGCTTTAAATAGATTAGGTTGGAGGAGGAGCTTGCGTAGCTGTGTTGGCCTCAGGCGGCTTGGTGCTGCAGTGAGTTATTATTAGTTATTAGTAGTAGTAGTATTTCTTTTTTATAGTATCGTTTTATATTTTTTTTTCTTTTTTTGTTTTCCTTAGTTTCTTCTGAGTATCTAAGTAATCATTAAGAAATGAATACTAAATTCTTAAAGGGAGGTAACACTAACGCTTCAAATCTCTTCTCTTTCCTTTATTATTTTTAAAGATTTTTTAATAAATAATATATTAAATAATTTTAATAATAATATATAAATTAAATAATAATTAATAATAATATTAAATAATTTTTAAATAATATATTATAAATAATTTAATAAAATAAAATCTTTTTATTTTTAAAGATTAAGTGAATTATTTGTTCTCCAATGGGAATGGAAGTCCTAAATTAGGTTTTTCATATTGTACTAACATTTTTCAGACTATACGACAAAAAGCCCATATTCTAAATTTCCTTTTAATTTCTTATGGCTGCCTGATCTTATCATTTTGTTATTGATGACTTGAAGTTGTTATTTACTAAAGTATGTTTTCAAAAATTAATTTTAAGGCGACCCATTTTCTCTAAGAGTTGGCTGTTGGGGTTGTCCACTGTCTTTTTTTTTTCTTTCATATTTTTGACCTATTTTCGTTTTCATTATTTGAGTTGCTTAGATTTGCCCATTATAAAATTTTCAAAGATAAATTAAAGTTCAGTTACTAGACCACTTCTGTAGTAATAAATAAAGTTTTGGGCAAAAATTTTATTTCTGTCTTCCTGCACTTGGCCATTGATATTTAATGATTTTTAAAAAGCCTTTAATTATGTAGCTCTCTTTCTTAGGATTGTTCAGTGTAAATCCAGGGTCAACCCCTAGACAAAGTTTTTTGTACAGAAGGGATGATTTTTATTTAATCTTTTTCAGAGTTCATACAGATTTGTTTGGTTTCAGTGACCGTTGTAAAAATACAAGCGACATATTGTCTACAACTGTGTGAGAATATTTCCCCCGAATCAAGGCAGGGTAAAAAAGAGTTCGCGAGAAATACCATCATTAATATATCAACAAGAGGGTTTTTCTACCCCACAAGGAGATAGCTAGTAATCCAGGTTGTGGCACCCCTTGGCTCAGAGTTCGGCCCTTTTGACCGTTTGGACATATTACCGTACCCTAGAACAGGGTATACCGCAGCGGTGTATTGCCTTACCCTGTATATTCCTTACAAGAGTGGTGACCGTAAGACACTTCACTCCAGTAAGTTGAGACAATGAGTAGAGGGGCTCTTGGAAGTACTCGTAGTAAGAGAATCTACGTTTTTGGAAGATATTATTAATTTAGCCTACACAATAGCCTATTATTATTACATTTTAGAAAAATACAGGAAAAGATGGAATCAATTAAAAACATTGTGAATGGGTGTTAACTTGTTGGAGTATAGTTAACTTTTATGAATAAATATATCACGCAACTAATTAGCAAGCGTAAAGAATCAGCAAATTGAGTCATAACTAGTTTTTATGAGAGACTGGAAGTTTCACATTCGAGAAAGAATTTTATTTGGATTGAAATAATAGTTTATAGCAGCATTCTGATACAGTGGTTGATAAACAGAAGGTTGACATAAATTCGGGAAAGGTACAGATCTTATTTGAATTAGACATTAGGTCGAAAAAAGCTACCACGGTCAAATCGTTTTCAGACTTTTATTTATGTGTGACTCCCGCTTAAAATACCCTGGTGAATTCACCATCAATTGGTACCCTATATCTATCAGGGAATGAAATAGACATTTTGAAAGGTACGAAAGGAGGATTTTTCCGACAAACTCAAAATAATACAACATCCTATACGAACCATAGAGGGAGAAAATAAGAACTGCACACTCCAAAGGAATTATTCCCAGATAGAGGAGACCCAAATAAAGACTAAAAATGGGATTTCAAAGATTAGAATTGAGAAGTAGCATACCCGGTAATATGAGAGAGTACGAAATATAAACGGAGGCATTAATAAACGAAGAAAAATTCTTTTACAAAAATAAGCGGGAGACGTGACAAACCCACCCCTCAGATGCCATGCAAATTAAAAAGGAGTCACCTCTAAGAAAAAATACTGATAAAGAACTTATAAATTGATAGTGAACACACTCAGAAAATACATTAGGTGGACATAACGACAGAGAGAATCAAAGTAGGCCAAGCAGTAGCAGTAGTTGGAGCTGAATGTCCAGCAGGGATTACGAAAAAGCAATAAAATAGATTTTACACAAATGATGAATTACTTAATGCAAAAATATGAGGAAGATGGAAAAAAATGGAGAAAGATAGAAAAGAAAGAAAGAAAGGAAGAATATCCAAAGAAAAAAGGAGGAAGAAGATGGAACCGCTAGACAGTAAAAAGAGGGGGTTGATGAAATAGCCAGAGAACGAAAGGAGAGGACAGATAAAGCTAAAAGAAAACAACTAATGGAAATGTTCTTTGGGAGAAATACTTAAGAGCGTTAAAGATCGTCTTTAGCAAATTTAATGCATGCAATAAACCTTCAGCCAATGAAGTAAAATGAGGGTGATCATTTATACCACTACAGTTAAAAAAAAACAAAAAAAACGGCAATATTAAACAGATAGTCGAGATAAAACTGGGTGACATCAGTCCGGCTAGTCCTTAACTACAAAGCACAAACTGCTTTTAAGGCATTACTGATGCACTACTCAAAAGACTTTGAAAGATTAAAGCATGCTATTTTTGAAAAGTTCCAACTCTCCCGCAAGTACTTTCATAGGAGATAAAAGAAAATGTTACGGAAGTGATAAAAAACATTAATAAAACAAGTTAAAAAAAAATTATATCCAAAGACAAGAATTTATGTTAAAGAAAAGAACACGAATAAAGTCTTGTTTTCACTGATCTTTCCTACTACCTCCCTATTTTTCTATCATTATTTGTCTAAAACAGAGATTATTGTGGATGAAAAAGGCGAGTCATCTTTTAGAAATTTTATAGATAAAGAAATTTTTAACTTAATACAAAGTCTTCAGAGTAATGATTGGTCTAGCGTTCTTGAAGCTAATGATGTAGTGCAAATAAATTATTTTTGTCTCGTATGGAAACTCTATTAGACAAGCATTTTCCTCTTAGGAAGAGGTTAAGGAATTTTACGCTCAGATGCCCCTGGACGTCTAGAGGTCTGATCAATGCAACACATATAAATGTGTCTTTGTTCATGGCTGCATGTAAATGTAAGCCACAGGATGTTCTTTGAAGTATAAGTATTATAGAAATGTGCTCACTTATTCAGTTCATGCAGCGAAAAAGCTGTATTTTGCGTCCGATTAATGTGTGTAAGGGGAGTTGGAAAAAGGTTTGGACTGTGGTTAATAAAGCTCTTTCCCGCAAGAAACTCAAAAATTCTAACCAATGTTCTGTTGTTTTCCCTTGTCAGAGAAGCCTTTTTTCTTTTCTCCATGTTGCGCAACTGAGATTTCTATTATTATTTCTAAACTTCCAAGCAGTGGTTCGGTTGATACTTTCGGTTTGAGTAATTACGTCCTTAAAAATATTAGTCAGTTTGTTTCTAACCCCATCTCACACATAACTAACCTCTTTCTTTCTTCTGGTGTTTTTTTTTTCATTTATTTAAAGTTGTTTATGTTGTACCTTTGCATAAAAATGTGATTCATCTCTAAATTCAAACTATAAGCCTATTTTTCTGCTTTCCACCATCTCTAAGATTGTTAAGAAATTCGTATATTGTACACTCTGTTCATTTTTATTTAGTATTTTAATCATTTGTATTTAGTGTAGAAATTTTTTTTGGATCCAGTTATCACGGAGTATATTTTGATTTAGTTCTAATACTACCCTGACAGTGTCAGTCCGTGAAGCACAGTAACCCCAGTGCCAGTAGTCTACTTGTGGTACTAGTTTATTGCATCTTGGCTCGCAGCCTCTTGTCGGCTATTCTATCACCAGAATCCACAATTTAAGGGACTGCTAGTGCCAGTCCTGAAGCCTCTAATATTAATTTAATGGCACCAAAGGTGACAACCAGTGCGAGTTTAATTACCCAGGATTCCATTGTAAACCCCAACACAACACAGACCTTACGTGTCTGCCTTTGTGCGCTGTGGTCTTTCTTCACCTATAGCCAGCAGGGATACGAAAATTGTACTTTCCGTGATATTTATATTCTACGCTAAAGCCCCACAGTCTCAAGCCCAAAAGTTATCTTTCAGAATCTTACTCCCCTTCAGGAAAACTATGTCGCATGATATAGGGCCTCTTTTTTATACCAGAGCCCTTTAATCTAAAGACTTTAGAGGATAGACTCTATCTAGACAAAAAGAAGTAAAAAAAAAAAAAAGATACAACTTATTTTCACATCAACTTTACATAATGAAATAAAGAACCGAATCAACAAAAAATACTTCACAACTTGTCTTCAATGTAGAGATTCACGAGCTCCAACCAAAGAAAATGAATGGCTTCTTTAAGTTATTAAACAAAAAAACAAGTTTTTTTAACTGCAAGTAAGGAGCGGCATTAAAACTGAACATGAACAAAATTATTCCGTATGTGAAAGAGGTTTTTCCCTCCGCAGCACCTCACTCTTTACGCTAAAGTTTGACTCTGTCACAACTCTATTTTTTAAAACAATAAAAAAACTTTAGCGTTAAGAGCGAGGCGTGCGGAGGAGACAACCTCTTTTATATACGGACTAATTTCTGTTCGTTTTAAGTTTTAATATCGCTCCTTACTTGCAGTTAAAAAAACTTTTTTTTATTTAATTTCTGAACACTTTTGAATTAATGCAGGTTTTGATTTTGGCTCCACGACAAATGAATAATTAAAACAAAAAGTGCATATTATTTTTTTTGCTAAATGGCTTTATCATAGTTTTGATTGGATGATTTCGATTAAAAATGATTGGGGGAGGAGGCCTGGCTACCCTCCAGTTTTTGGCTACTTAAAAATGCAACTAAATTTTTTTAATTTCTTGTACCGACATTTTTGTTAGTAATAAACATACATAACTTACTAATTAACTTACGCAAGTAATTTTTTATCCGTGTATATTTGAGATTTTTGGATTATTTACCTATAATTTAGCGCATAGGACGCAAAAATTATTGTCAAAAGAATTATGGGTAAGGAGCAACCATTCTCTTGTGTTTTGAGAGTGGACACAAGTCGATAAAATGGTGTTTTCTAGATTCAATAAGGAACAAAACTATCCTTGCTAAGGTTAATATTAATAATAGGGTAGCTGTGGAGAATCGTATGCAGAGGGAAAAAGAAGAATTAAAGTGTGTAATTATAGAACCTAGGAGAGGGATTAAAAAAATGACCTAGAAAGGAAAAAATGCGGATGCTCAACAGAAGTCATTTAAAAGGGCGAAAAAATTGTTACCATGTTAAGACAGACTGCATTAGGCTAAAAAAAACAGTTGAAAGAAACAGATGCTCATTGAGAGTGGAAGTACACGGATATGCCTTAAAAGACCATCTTTTTCTTCAGAAAAGGACCTCTAACTGAACTCACACAGTAGCTATCAGAAAAGGTTCAGTTGTAACTGATTAAGCTTCATGAAATACGTCCATAAAAAGTTCAGATTTGAATTGAAAATATATGATGCTTTTTACATAGAATGAAATCCCGTATTAACAAAAACAGATACAAAATTTATTCTTTTAGATGGTTAATATTTATAATTCTTGTCTGCTTTTACAGTCAATCAATGAAGATTCTAATATGTTTCGGGCTTGAAAACAACTCTTACTTCTAGTCTAACAATAAACCATTACAGCTTTGTCAAATAGACAAAATATTAGAGAAAAAAGAGATTTCTTGGCCCTAATCCAAAACCCAAGAATAATATGCCTAACATTTCTACTTACCTAGCAAAACACTAAGTGAAAGATTCCTCCAAAATATTAGGTGTAATACAAAATAAAATATGTAACATGGAGAGAAACTTACTAAGAAATACAGAGGGAGAAAAATTAGTGTTATCCTGACGAAATACAAATCTCCAAAAGTAACTATATTAAGCCACATACATAATTTAATGTAAATCGGAGGATATCGTCACAAATTATGAGAATTGCAAAGGAGGTGCTGACTATTTAACGCTACCCCCTATTCCTGCAACCATCCATAAAAATGGAGAGCTCTGTATGGAAAGCTTACTTATTTTAACATTATGTTAAACATTCATATCGTTTTAACGAAAAACTACTAAAAAGTGAACTAAATTTGCTTCACTTATCTTAAAATATTCGAGCTCATCAAAAAACCAGAAATAGCAACAAAATGTATGCCAAAGTTATCTAGCTTTGCCAATGGAGACTTTATTATTCTCTTTTTGGAAAAAAGTCGCAATAAAGGAGAAAATAAATTTGCAGCCAGTATATAATCAGAATTACTTCTAATAGGTTGAATTGTCGCTTAATGAAATTAAAACTCTTACGTTTAAACAAGAAAACAAGCTTCCAATATATAACATTATCTTACGATTAAATATCACATCGCTGGCAATATATACGGAAATTTTTTGTGATAGTTATTATTATTTTTTTAATATATTGAAAAATTAATTTGAAGCCTTTTTACCTATTCCTAATGTAGATAAATTGAAGTAAATTTGTTCATTTATAAGGCAAATATATTGCGCAGACTTTAATGTAACAGCACTTTGAAAGGTAGTATACAGTATAATTATAAAACCCTAAAGAATTGTCATTGTAAGATTACCAGCCACTGTACCCAAAAAAGTTTCATAAATAGTTAGCATAAATTAAGATGATAAGCAAAAAAATACAATAGCACATATCAAAGTAACATGACCTGTCTACACGTCGAAGAATTATAACAACTCTTTTTAAACTCTGGCTATTCTTTTCACGGTCGAAGATGAAGCTTGTTGTAAAAACTAGTATTTCATAGTAGGCTTTTTAGCACCATTAGTTTGACAAAAAGGTATTGAGATCCATTGAGTTTTAGCTCCAGCCTTTGAAATGTGAACAACTACCCGGTTAGGATAATATTCTTTTTGATTCACATGGATTGGTAAAAATAGTGTAATGAGTCTCGAGTGAATAACTATATCCTTTGCGATGAAAGGATTTTACTAGTATTTTATTCTGATTTTAACAATGGAAGAATTTTCCGATAATGAAGCTGCTGATAAGACTCTTTTGTAGTTAAGCACAGAAGACGCAACGAGATTCGGTAATCTAAATGGAGCATTAAAAGGAACTCATGCCAAGTTAAAGAAAAACAAAGGAGGTAGGGATTATGCATTCGATATTCTCGAACAAATTCAATTTTTATATCATCAGCTCTTAGAGGAAGATGCTAAACTTCTACGCAAGGAGAGCTATAATCTTCAAAATATAATCAAATTTCATGAAAAATTGCAAAATAAAGATATTATGGTTCCATCCTTTTTTTAAAATCGTACTTTAGTGTTGTTAAAGGTCCTGAAACCCTTAATATGATTCTTGAGCCTAGCAGTAATGAAACAAAAGATCATAAAAACAGAGAGAACCTCCGGCAAAAATACTACAAGACCTTAGTAAAATAATTAGAGAATATTTCAGCTAATTTTCTACTAAAAATATGAAAAAAGGGCGAGAAGGCAAAATTATTGTTCAATTAGACTAACAATAAGCTTTAAACAATGGTCTTTGTGTTTTCAAAAAAATTCAGTAGCAGTAAAGTATACTCCGAGGGAGCTAAGATAAACACATGCCATTCATGCTTGTCAATGGTGCTCCTATAATCAAAAATAAATCAGAATGCAAAGAATTTGTAGAACACAGTAATCCAGATATAGAAAAACTTGTTATTGCTGGAAGAACGCTGGAAGTGGTGACTATTATTAAAAAAGAAAAAGTTTCAGTGTCATATTAGAAACCCAAGAAGCCCAAAAATCAGAGGAAAAATTATAAAAAGAAGAGGCCTCAATTTTTTATTTTTACTCCTATACTGCGACGATTACATAAACCTTATATGGTGCACCAATTGTTGTCTTTTCGACCATAAGAAGTCTGAGTGTGAGGGTGATTTAATCTGCTCTTGGTGTATGGGACATCCTAACTACAAAGAATGTGCTAAATCCTTCAGTAGTCGCTGATGTTGCCGTTTGTGTAAAAAGTGACAGCCTAATTGTGAGGCATATCCATTGTACAATTACGAAAATTGCCCAACAGCCAGAGAAACAACCCAACAATTAAACAAAATATTGATTATGTATCATGAATACAGAATACATCTCATGTAAATACGCATAAGAATAAAATACAGTATCTAAAAATTAACCTACAACATTGTTATGCTGCAGCGGCACATTTAGAAAAAACACTGGTCTACTTATGCCCTGATGTCGTGCTTATCCAAGAGCCGTATATTAATAAATCTGGTAAACTTTCATGCTTACCGAATATGTACAATATCTTCTCAAAGACAACGTTTGAGAAAAGATTCTATAGTGCTGCTATACTTGTCCGCAAATCCCTAAAATGTGATACACACTACAAAATCTTGACCAGTGAATGTGTTATAGTGTCTGTTTATCTTAAAACTAGAGCTTTTCTAGTTTCATCCATGTATTGCCCTCCATCCTTGTGCTCAGTAAATAGTTATTTAGAAAGCATATAAGTCTTTGAAATCATTCAAATTATGTTTTGGGATGGATTTTAATGCCAAGAGGTCACTCTGGCTTAATAATATTTCTTCTGATTTGAAAGGTAGATCCATCGAGGATTTTGTTGTCAGAAAATCATTAGTAGCACTGAATAACCCAAATATGCCAACATATGAATTTTCTTATTCTAGCCCCGACGTCACAGCAGTTGGTTTAAATTTACTAAAACTTGTTGACAGTTGGTAAGTGACAAGTGACCCCTCATCCTTATATGATCACTTGTATATCACGTAAAACCTAGTTTTTGAGGCAGATGTTGTGGAATTTCTGAATAACATCAAGTATAATACAGAAAACTAACTGAAATGTTTTTAATAATGTTGTTATAAATGAAATGGATAGTTTATATTCCCACTCTGCTTCGGATGTTGAAGAAATAGATAAGGCTGTCGATGCTTTAACAGCTTTGATGCAAAAACCTACCAATGAATCAACCTCAATGAATCTTGGCTCTCTAAGAAAGTATTCACAATGGTTAACTTTAAAATTGTCAAACCTTAGAAAAGGGTATAGACACTTGCTACGGATATTAAAATCCTCTTATTCTCTCGAAAATGAAGTTAATTTAAGGAAACCAAAAAAGAAATATAAACTGGGTGTTTTAAATGCAAAAAAGACGGACTGGAATAAATTCTGTGCAGAAAAACCGAATGTGGATCCAAGGAATACATTCCATAAAATTTGTAAAAATATTAATGCCAATGCTCAGCCACTACGCGTATAAGAAAATTACGACAATAAGACTAACTTCGTGAAAGAAGACAGGGAGGTATTGCTAAATAAGTGGTTTTTAAAGTGTGACCATTCAACTGATAATAATTAACATGACGAAGTTGGAGCAAAACTTACAGATTTCTTAATTAAAAGCAAATCAGGTGTTACCAAAGTCTGTTTGAATGAAATAAAAGAAATAATTAAAGGTTCAAAGCCATCGAAGGCCTAATTTAGTACTAATTAAATTTATTACTAATTAAAAACATCAATGTTCTTTCTCCTAGTTTGGTAAGGTTAGGGAATAGTTGCATAGAAATTTCATATTTCCCAAAACTTTGCAAAAGTGCAAATATAATACTTTTCAAGAAAAACTAGTAAAAAGAATGACAGAAATCCAGATTCATATCTTCCGATTAACTTACTCTCGAATTTTGGTAAAATATATGAGCGTGCCATTGCGAATAAAATGATTGTGAATAGCACTGAACATAGTTGGCTTTCGCCCCTGCAGTTTGACTTCCGAAGTGGAAAAAGTAATATTGATGCAATTGATAGTATTTTTACCACGTAGGAGGAAACCAATAAGAAAGAACTCTTTTTGTTATGTATTTTTTTATATATAAAAGGTGTATTTGACACCGCATGTCAACCAGGAATACTAAGAAGTTAAAGGTTAAATCGTAGTTTTATTTGCTTTAAAATTTAATTTATAGTTACATTTCTGATAGAGTTACTGCATATAAGGGTAAATTTTTGTGCATTTTAGAGTTATCATGTCCTCAGGGTGGAATATTGTCTCATGAGTTTTGGTCGGTTAATATAAATGATCTTCTAGAACTAATTATCCCTATTTTTGTCATCCATGTCATCCTTGAATCTTTGTCATCAAGGGCATTTTCGTATTTTCAAACTTAATCAGTAGATAATAGCCTTGTGTTTAATAAGTCCGAGAAAAACGAAATATTATTCTCAAGGAAGCGAGAGCCTCCGAATATGAAGATTATGTTTTATGGAATTGAGATACTCGTTTAAAATAAGGATAAAAATTTGGGTGTTATTCTTGATAGAAACTTATTATTGACTGACCGTGTTAGAGATAAAATTAACTCTGCAAAACAATAATCTAATTTTTTTTAACTGTTGCTAAGAGTACTTGGAACCTGAATCCACATGCACTGATGAATTTATATAAATCAGTGATCAAAAGCTATATTTTATACTCGTGTCATATTTGGACCTGAACACTAAGAAACACATATTCCGCTAGTTTTTTCCTTATATATGTATATATTGATATTCAAAATACATTTTATACCTCAGACTTAGTTTTTTTGTCAACCAAAATTTAGGCATTTGGAACAAAATTTTGATACGATTTCAACCAGATTTCGACATTATTTTTGCAAATGTCAGCCAATTTTTGACATATTTTAAAGCAATACTTCCAATTAGAATTTCTAGTTTGTTGTAATTATAACTAGCAAAAAATTTGCATCAATTCACCATTTTCATCAATTTGAGGGATGATCTGTAAAAATGTTTACTAAAAGATCATAAATACCAGAAAGGGAAATAAATCAGAATATAATTAGGCCTAGAAGTGGAAGCAAGCATTGCTTAAAGCCCGTAAGGCCTTATCTTCAATGTTACAAAAAAGATTTGCTTCATAAATTAATTGAGATTTTGACATTTAATGTATCTAAGACAACTGACAGGTCTAATGGGATTTGAAAAGTGTGTTTGAAAAATTCGAAAATAATTATTATGTTAATCAAATCAATCAAGATTTTATAATAAAAGAAAATAAGAATGATGAGTCATTCAAACGAATGATGATCTCAATTATTTAATTTGAATTAAGTTGAATCAATTCACAATAATTCATAAGGTTCCTGAGGTAAATATGATAATTTACAATTAATTATTGACTCTAAATAACACATTTGTATTTTCTCTAACAAATACTTATTGCTATCATTCGATCACCACTGAGAAGAAGACACATATATATTTGAGTGACTCTGAGCTTTTCTAACATGGTATATTGATTGAAAAGGAAACTTATCATCGGCAAAAAGACACGTGTTTTGGCCAAAAGACAAATCAAAGTAGAACAAAGGGACAAGGATTCAACAGTTGAAATCACTCAGAATAAATTGGGACATTTTACTATACTTTTGCCCATGAGAAAAATCTTCGGGAAGCAAATTGAGGTTATAAGAAGGAGCATGATATATAGAATAATGATAGAATAAGAAACATGTAATAAGTGTTTAAAAATAGCTCTTTTGAAGTGAAATATAAGGAGCTGGGACCATTTTCCTCAAGGAGACATGTTCTGTAGAAGGCAAATAATTTTATTCTGAGTTTGATTTTAACAAAAATAAATTAAAAGACAAAAAGATCAAGTTACTTAGTCTCAACCGCTCACTACTATAAGTGTTTTTTGGAAGGAACCATGAAAATGGCCACATATCATGGGCTCCATGGAAAGCAGTAAGTGGTGGTGCATATCATAAATAAGCAGCATTCGATCCCAACTGTTTAACTTGTTTTACTTTAGATACCATTGAACATTGGTCTGTAACGATACTTTGGAATTGCCTTGAGTAATATAAGTGACTGTATTTTTTTTGTTCTAAGCTGGATCTTGTACATTTTAATTTGTTGGGGCAATATTCCCATTTCCGAATTTTTTCTCATGGTCATATCGTGTACCATTGTTGTTTGAGTCCATTAAACATAATCGCTAATTAATACCTGTCCTATCATATAATCAAATAGCTCTTATAATCAGTTCAGGAAAACCAAGCTTGGAAGCTACCATAGACATTAGTCACCCTATTGACATCCCTAACCCCTTCTAGTGACCATACAACAAAAACTTTACCAAAACAGACTGTGGGAGAAGGGTCTCGCAGGACTAGATAAATTTGGGTTGTGTCTTTCAAAAAATGCCAAATTATTTGTTTATCCCCTGATTAAACATAAAACTTTTGAAAAATACAAAAATAAGGACTAACAAAACTAAAAACAGATATAAATCAAAATAATTTAAAATTACAAAATACAAGGGAAAATTCATAATTAAAATAAAGACGAATAGAAGTACCATCCTAAAAGCCTCCTGAAATGGAGTGAAAGGGAAGCCCCTGGATACCCCTTTGAAATATACTATAGGAAAAAATCTTTTCAGGACTAGAAATATCGGGGCTACCACTTTTAAATAATTATAAAGTGTTCATATATTCCAACTAAAAAACAAAACTCTTGCAAAAGTCACAGAAATAGAGAAAAAAGAGCTGAATAAAACATGCATCGTTAAAAACTTAGAATTATAAAATATAAGGGAAACGACCGAATTGAAGGAAAGATGACCAGAAAAACCGTCAAAAACCCTCCTGAACTGGAGTGAAAGTAACGTCCTCTCCAACTAAATTCTTGTGAAACAGACTGTGGGGCTCACAAGAAAATAAGGTGTAAATTAATTACAGTATTATATGGTTAAAGAGCACATTGGTGGTTCATATTGTGCAAACTATTGGTGATTTTTATTGTTTTTTGAACGTGTTGAAAAATAAAGTTGGTGCTTTAATTTGAATATTTCTAATGTTGATAAATTAAGGCTAATTTCGTCATGCTTAAGGCAAATATATTGTGCAAAACGTTAATATAACAACATCCTGAGAGACACTATATAGTAAACTTGTAACGCCAAAGGAACACTATTGTAAGAATACAAGCCACTGGAAAAAAAATAGATCAGCTCTTTATCAACTTCTTCTACACTTTTAAAATCCACGTAACTAAAGCGAAAAATGTTTAAGGATTTTAATTACAGTTCTTCAAATTATAGTCTTACTTCAGGTTGCTGCAAAAGTTATGTTGATCCAGAGTGCTTGAATTATAAATAAATTCCAAGTTTTAATGAAGTGTTTTTTTTTTCCTGTAGAAACTAATGCCTAAGAAAGGATACTCCCTAAGGTTCTAGTCTAAATAATTTTAATTCCTGTGAATGTTTAAAGTATACTCTTAATTAGTTTACCATAATTTTTAGAGTGATTTCTCACTCTAAGTGAGAAAGTAATTAAGCTTTTTCTTAACAAAAAGCAATCATTTGTAACAGAATAAGTTATATCACAAAAAAATGTTTTTTTTTATATATAAAATTGTGGAATTTTTCTTGTATATGTAAGAATTTATGATTTATTTTTACATTGATATCTAAAATTTATTTTAGGCCTGAGAATAAGCTTTTTCTGTCCTAAAATAAATTTTAGGCCAGAGAAAGTTTACAACAATTATTTTAATATTTAAAGAAAATAAGAACGATATGTCAACCACACCGATTACAAGCTGGTTAGTGCAATTATTTAGTAGAAATTAAGTCCAATCAAATTAAGAAAAATCAAAAAGTTTCTATATTAACTATGAAATATACGTTTCATCTTTCAAAAACACTTGTCTATTTTTCTGACACAAGCTTACTCATATCATTCGATCACCTCACAAAACAGAAGATAAATATAAGTTCGAGTAACTCTGAGTTCTTCTTATATATGTTAATTCATCAAAAACATTTTTCCGTTGGCTCACAGACATGTATTTGGTCGAAAAGGCGAAACAAAGAATCTGAAAACCATATCTGAGAGCACTGGAAATAAGTCGACAAATTTAGATTTACTTTTGCCCAGTAAAATAACCTTCAGAAAACAAATTGAATCTTTGCGCAAGAGAATGATCCATAGAATATGAGTAATGTAATTGTTGTTATTTCATTTTGATTTCAACTTTCATCTTTTGCTTTCAAAATTCTGTTCGAACTATGTTCCCAGTACGAAATTCATCTTGCACTCGTATCTCGTACCGTTGTTTAGTCCGTTAAAAGTTATCAATAATTAATACCTGTTTTCTTACATAGCCCAGTAGCAACCGTTTCTTATAATTAGCTTATGAAAACCATTAACAAGAAGACTAGCACAGTCATTTGTCATTCTATTGACTTACCTTTTATCCCCTCTAGTGGCCATATCATAAGAACTATGCTACAACATACTGTGAAAGAAGGGCATTGGAGGACTAGAAAATTCATGATTATAATTTTCAAAAGAACCAAATTATCAGTTTCTCTCACAATAAAACATAAAACTCTATAAAAATATAAGAAATAAGGAATAAAAATGCTGAAAATTAACAAAAAATAAAAACAGACTTAAAATTACAAAATATAAGGGAAAGGGCCTAATTTAAAGGCAAACGAATAGAATTCCCACCTGAAAAGCCTCGTACAATGGAGTGAAATTAAGGCCACAAAAACCTCTGAAATAGACTGTTGGGGGAAGATCTCGCAGGACTAGAAAAGTCAGGGTTATACACAGATAGATAATTCCGTGATTCAACCAAAAACAGGTATTTCACAGAAAAGAAACAACAAAAAAACAAGTACATGCTACAAAAAAAAATAAAAAAAGAATACACACTATCAAAAAGAAAATATAAACACTAACTAAAAGTTAAGTTCCTTCGTGTTTGATAAAAATCTGTTAAAAAAAGTCAGAACTCTATTATTTCTAATTATCGGCGATACAGGAAACGGCATACTTATTTTATATTCACTTAGTTAAAACTCCATTACAATATGAGCTCTACAATAAACAGGGGATATCAAATAGAAGATGACTACATGTTTCCATTAGACCGCACAAGCACAAAGGAGAGTCAGCTTTTCCAATCGTATTTAAACAAGAGCTAGGAGCTCAAATAGCACTTGTGTTGAAGCAAGAAGAGCTAAGAGCCAAGAGCTCATATGTTATGAGTTCTGACCAAACTCTAGGAATCAATAGATTGATTTAAAAGGAAAATCAGAGGCTTAATGCCGGTCAGGATTAAATATAAGAGCTCTGAGTCACGATGTTCTTCCATATATAAAAATTCATTAAGATCCGATCACCCATTCGTAAATTTTAAATTCCTCATTTTTCTAATTTTTCCTCTCCCTTTAGCCCCCAGATGGTCGAATCTGGTAAAACGACTTTATCAAGTCAGTTTGTGCAGCTCCCTGACACGCCTATCAAGGCGTGTCATCGTCCTGGGACGTTTTCATCGTCCTAGCACGTCCAGAAGCACCAAACTTGCAAAATCACTGAAAACCTCCCCTCAACTTCTCCAAAGAGAGTGAATCCAGTACGATTACGTAAATCACGCATCAAGGACATTTGCTTATTCTATCCACCAAGCTTCATCCCGATTCCTCCACTCTAAGCGTTTTCTAAGATTTCAGATTTCCCCCTACAACTCCCCCCAATGTCAACAAATCTGGTCGGAATTTCAAAGAAGAGCTCTGAGACATGGATTACTTCTAAATATCAGATTTCATTAAGATCCGGTCACCCGTTCTTAGTTAAGTTAAAGATATCTCAATATTTCTAATTTTTCCAAATTAACAACCCCAGCTCTTCCAAAGAGAGCGGATCAGTTCCAGCTATGTCAATCACGTATCTTGAACTTGTACTTATTCTTTCCATCAAGTTTCATCCCAATGTCTCCACTCTAAGCATTTTCCAAGATTTCTGTTTCCCTCCTCCAACCCTCTACGTCCCGGGATCCAATTCGAGTCGAAAATGGAGCATCTGAGACATAGGATCCTTCTATAAATATCAAGTTTCATTAAGATCCGATCACTTATTCGTAAGATAAAAATACCCCAATTTCTACATTTTCCAAGAATTTCGGTTTCCCCCTTCCAACTTCCCCAATGTCTAAGGATCTCGTCTAATTACAAATTAGACCTTTAAAGCACAAAATTTTTCTAAATATCAAATTTTATTAAGATCTGGTCACCCGTTCGTAAGTTAAAAATACCTAATTTTCCCGAATTACCCCCCCCCCCAACTCAACCAAAGAGAGTACATCTGGTCTGGTTATGACAGTCACGTATCTTAGACAGGTTTTTATTCTTCCCATCCACTTTCATCCCGATCTCTCCTCTTTAAATATTTTCTAAGATTTCCGCCCCCCCCCAAACCGTCCCCCCAATGACGCTGGATCCGGTTGAGATTTAAAATAAGAGATCTGAGTTACAAGTTTCCTCTAAATATGAATTTTCATGAAGATCTTATCACTCCTTCGTAAGTTAAAAATACGTCATTATTTCTAATTTTTCAGAATTAAACCCCCCCCCCCCAAAAAATAGAGTGGATCCATTCCAATTAGGTAAAATATGTATTTAAGACTTATGCCTATTTTTTCCACCAAGTTTTATCCCGATTCCTCCAATCTAAGCGTTTTCCATGATTTTAGGTTCCCCCCAAACTCCCCCCAATGTCACGAGATCCGATCGAGATTTAAAATAGGAGCTTTGAGACAAAATATCCTTCCAAATATCAAATTTCATTGAGATCTGATCACCCGTTCGTAAGTTAAAAATACCTAATTTTTCAGAATTAACCCCTCCCGCCCCAACTACCCAAAAGAGAACTGGTCCATTCCGGTTATGTCAATCATGAATCTAGGACTTGTGCTAAATTTTCCCACCAAGTTTTACCCCGATCTCACTACTCTAAGTGTTTTCCAAGATTTTAAGTTTCCCCCTCCCAACCCCAGCCCCCCCCCCCCCTAATGTCACCAGACCCGGTGTTAATTTGAAATAACAGCTCTGAGACACGATATCCTTCAAAATATTAAATTTCAATAAGATCTGATAAGCCGTTCGTAAGTCAAAAATACTTCATTTTACTCTATTTTTCCAAATTAACCGGCCCTTCACTGCCCCCAAGATGGTCAAATAGGGAAAACGACTATTTCTAGTTTTATATGGTCCGGTCCCTGATACGCCTGCCGAATTTCATCGTCCTAGCTTACCTGAAAGTGCCTAATGTAGCAAAACCAGGACTGACAGAAAGACCGAAAGATAGACAGACATATCGACAGAATTTGCGATTACTATATGTCACTTAGTTAATACAAAGTGCCACAAAAATGAAGCAATCTGCTATGCCCTGTGATAAGCCGTGTTAATTTGCTATTTGGGTGGATTTGGATGTAGAGATTAGGTCATCTTTATTTTTAAAAAAGCTAGCCGGCCGTGTGCTAACACAATTTTTAAACTCATGAAACTGTTTTACATACAAAACCTAATTTTAAAGATTTACACTCTATTTGAAAGGGCTGAGATGCACTAAAGTCATTACAGGAAGGACCCAAAAAATGTGCAATAATTTGGTCAATATAATGGCTATGATTTGCTTAATAGAAAATTCCCTTCAAGGTAGGACTCAAACCCTCGGTCAATTTTGAGGCCGACCATTTTTTCCGTATCTTAATAAACATAATTCTAATGCTCTGAAATCCATTGGGAGTAATCCTGCGAGAGCTGTTACCACATGCGTTTGAGCTGTGTTAAAAGATTTAGAAACGATGATCATAAGATATCTTTGCACCGACCCAAGCATTTGCTAAGTGTTTTTTTTCTCAATGCAGAAATCAAAATAGGACAGCCGTATAAAATATGGCTTTTGATTACTAATTTATATAGCATCCTCAATGCATGTGGATTCACGTTCCAAGTACTCTTGGCAACCGTTAAAAGACAAGGATAATATTTTTTTACAGAGTTAATTTTATGTCTAACATCGTCAGTCCATAATAATTTTCTATCAAGAATAACACCCAAATATTTAACACTATTTTAAAAAGTAGCTCAATTCCATCATACATCTGCTTTTCAGTCGGGAGCTAATGCTTTCTTGAGAATAAAATTGATTCTGTCTTGGATTTGTCAAGCAAAAACTTATTATCTACTGACCAAATTTGATAATATGAAAATACCCCTGATGACAAGGATACTAAAGTTGCTATTTCACTTGATGTGATAATCGCAAAAACATCATCCGCATGTGCCTAAATTTTTACATTAGGAATATTAAGTTCTAGAAGATCATTTATATTAATCGACCAAAACAAGGGGATAATCTACCACCTTGAGGACATGATCGCTCTAAAATGCAAGAATATTCACTCTTATACCTAACAACTCTATCTGAAAAGCAACTATAATTATAATTTAAAAGACCATAAGATAATGATTTAGCCCTTAAAGTTTTCTGTATTCCAGAGTGCCATATGGTGTCAAATGTGCCTTTTAAAGTAAAGAGTATTTTCTGTATGTTTTTCTCCACCGCTGTAACAATACTATCAATTGCATCAATAGTACTTTTCCCACTGCGGAGACCAGACTGCAGGGGCGAAAGCGAACTCTTTACAGTGCTAATCGCAATCATTCTATTTGCAATGGCACGCTCTTATCTTTTACCAAGATTTAAGAGTGGGCTATTACAACGATATGAAGCTGGATTGCTATCATTCTTTTTACCATTTTTTTAAACTATTATATTAGCATTTTCCAACTTTTTGGGAAATATGAAATTTTTACGCAACTGTTCAATAACTTTACCAAACTAGGAGCAATGACATTGATGTTTTTACTTAGTGCTAAATTTTGAATTCCATCTAGGTATGGGGCCTTCAAGGACTCTGAACCCTTAATTATTTCTTTTATTTGGTTCAAGGAGACTTTGGTAGCACCTGATGTCCTGTTAGTTAAAAAATCTCTGAGTTCTGCTCTAACTTCAACATGGTAATTACTATCAGTTAAATGATAATCCTTTAAAAACCACTTATTTAGCAATATCACCCCGACTTCCGTCACGGAGTTACCCTTACTGCCTTCATTTTTTGTTACGTTTAGTGGCTGAATAATGGCATTATTATTTTTACAAATTTTGCGGATTGTATTCTTTGGATCCAAAATCAGTTTATCTGCACAGACTTTATTCTAGTCACTCTTTTTACCATTTAAAATACACAGTTTATATTTCTTTTTGCATTCCTTAAATTAATATAATTTTCGAGGGAATTACAGGAATTAAATATCTATATTAATCGTCTATAACCATTTCTAAGGTCCAACAATTCTGAAGTTCATCACTGTGAATACTTTTTGGGAGAGCCATGACTCACTGGAATTGATTCATTGGTAGCTTTTTGTTTTAAGGCTGTAAAAGCATCTACAGCTTTATTTATTTCTTTAGCATCCGTAATAGGGAAGGAATACAAAATATCTATTTCATTTAAAATAGCCGTACGGAAAGCATTTCAGTTAGTTTTTCTGCATTTATACTTGATGTTATTACGAAATTGCAAAATATCTGCCTCAAAAACTAGGTTAAACTTGATATACAAGTGATAATATAAGTATGAGGGGTCACTTGTCACTTACCAGCTGTCAACAAATTTTAGTAGGTTAAACTAACTGCTGTGACGTCGGGGCTAGAATATAAAAATTCATATGTTGGCATATCTGAGTCATTCAGTGTTATTAATGATTTTCTGACAATAATGTCCTCGATGGATAAACCTCTCAAATCAGAAGAAAGATTATTAAGCCAGAGTGACCTCTTGGCATTAAAATCCATCCCAAAACATAATTTGAATGATTTCAAAGACTATCTATACTTTATAAATAACTATTTACTGAGCACATGGACGGAGGGCAATACATGATTGAAACTAGAAAAGCTCTAGTTTTAAGATAAACAGATACTATAACACATTCACTGGTCAAGATTTCGTAGTGTGTATCACATTTTAGGGATTTGCGAACATTTATAGCAGCACTGTAGAATCTTTTCTTAAACGTTGTCTTTGAGATGATATTGTACTTATTCGGTAAACAAGAAAGGGTACCAGATTTATTAATATACGGCTCTTGGATAAGCACGACATCAGGGAATAAGTAGACCAGTGTTTTTTCAAAATCTGCCGCTGCAACATAACAATGTCATAGGTTAATTTTTAGATTCTGTATTTTATTCTTATGCGTATTTACATGAGATGTATTCTGCATTCATGATACATAATCAATTATGTTTACTCTCGTCAGAGTAAGACGCATTTTAAGACCTCTGTGTGTATTTATGTGAAAAATATTATTTCATGATCTTTTGGATATTCATTCAATGCTGAAAACAATATTTCAAGAACTGTTGGATATTTAGTGAATACGTATTAATATTTGGATATTAGTACAATTTTAATGTACAATGGGAGGTAAAAGGAAAAATCCGAAACAAGAAGGTACGAATATTTCATTAGACACCTCAGATGATAGCTCTAGCTCGAAACCGGAAATATCAATACTAGCTGCAGATTTTAAGCAAATTCTTGAAATCGTAAAAGAAAATGGCAATAAATAAGACAGCTTATGTAATCAATTAGGTACTCTTCCTACAAGGGTCGATAATCTGGATAAAGAACATTCGGCTCTTAAAAATAAGATGGTTAATAGTGAATCGAAAATTGGAAAAATTGAAAATGATACGTCCTGCCTCAATTTGCAATTAAAAATTTGTACCGATGAATTAATAAAATTAAAAAGAAAAAATGAAGATTCAATGTGTCAGATTGTGAAATTGGAAGCCGCCAAGTTAGAAAATAATATCATCATATGGAATGCAGTTTGTGAGGATATTGATAACGCTAAAGCTTTATTTACAGAAGTTGTTCGCCATGGATTAGAATTGCCTGAAGTAAATTTTACAATCTCGCAATATGACAGAAATCGTAAATTCTTAAAGGTGACACTAAATAAAAAAGACGACAAGTTTTCTATTATAAAAAATGCCAGCAAGCTTAAGGACAAGACATTTCATGGAAATAATAGCAACTTGTTTATTAGTGATGATGTGCCAGCCGAAATTCGTAAAATGCGTAAGCTGGTTTTAGTGAAACGGGTTAAATTGTGGAAGATTCCAAAATATGAGGCATGGATATCAAAGGGGATTCAGACAAACTTGTTTGTGAAAAGACCTGACGGCTCAATTACAAAATATTCATTTAGTGATAGCATACCAGAAGTTGACGACTTTCCAAACGTCCAAGGACATGTAGGCCTACATCATAGTTTTCTAAGTGATGTTTCAGTGAAATAAAATCAAATCGTCTAATAGTAAAGCGCCCTGTTAGTATGTTATAAAATATACAAGTAGGAAGCGTTTAATCATGTTTTGTCTCGTATTTATTTGTTTTTTAGTTATCTTCTCACTAATTTTTATTGCTCTATATATTTATTACGATTCTTTCTCTTTAGTCATCAATTTTTTTTTATGTTTTTTTACTGCTTGTTCTGAAGCACACAGAGGTCTTTATGAATAGTGGTATAATATTGAAAGAATTTGTCTTAGAATGAAGACATTTCTCTTTTCTTTTCTTAGTTGTTTCTGTGTGAGCTACCTTTTATTTTTGTGTGTTGGGTGCATCGGTCGTGATGTGGTTATTCTTGACATGGTGGTAATATTTGATAATGGATAGAGATAGTGATGGAATTCCATCATCAAGGTTAAAAGAATTTGAGCGAGATCCTTTTTTGTTTCATTCAGTTTTCCAAAATATTGTAGCTAGTGATAATAGCAGCATATTAAATATACCAAAAAATCAATATTTATTCTTGAATGGATTGGCAAAGAAAAACTCTAGAACAAGGAGGATATCGTTTTGGAATTGCCGGGGCTGGAGGACTGCAAGGGATACAATTGACACTTTTCTATCGACATCAGATACGGACATATTCTGTTTATGCGAAACTTTTTGAGATGAGTTTTAAATTGAAAGTATTCATGTTGATGGTTATCAATTGTTTCATGTTGGAAGGAGTATGCAAAAGAAAGGTGGTCTTGGTGTCTTAATTAAAAGTTGCATACCAGCCCGTGCAAGACTAGAATTTTTGCCGATGAATATTGAAATGTTATTTGAATCTTGTGTTGTCGAATGTTTTTTTCCAAATAATGAGAAGATTCTAATCACAGTTATTTACCGTATTACGTCAGCTAGTCAGATGGAGTTTAGGAATTGTTTTGAAAAATTCATGGATAAATTAGCTAGTCTTAATACATCTTATATAGTTATGGGAGATTTTAATATTGACCTAATGAACCTTGTTTCTTCTAATCAGAATAGACTGGATAGTAACACTTTGAAGTTTTTAGAGTGTCCGCTATCTCATGGATTATATCCTGTATGTATTGTACCATCTAGAATAACTGATACGTCATATTCACTAATTGATAATATTTTTTCACCTGAAAGTGCTGTTAGTACATATGTCATTCCTGATGATTCATCTGATCACTGCATACTTATGGCTGATTTTTTGCGATATTTCCCGTATAATGAAAAGAAGTCAACAAAGCGAAGAGACTTTGGGAAAAGAAATTTGTTAAAATTGAAAGAAGCACTCGGTGATGTAGGGTGGAGTTCAGTAATTGACGAAATGGATCCGGATCAATCCTTAGATAACTTTTATAATATATTGACTGATAAGCTTGATAAATTTTGCCCGTATAGAAATATGAAAGGAAAGAGGCATACACCAAGAAAACCATGGGTAAATGAATCACTTTTGAGGTCTATTAATGAAAAAAAATCGCATATATAAAATTAAAATGAAGTATGCCACTGAAATAAATATAATACGTTTTAAAAACTATTAGAATCTTTTAGTAAGGATTCTTAGAGAAAATGAAAGAGTGTATTATGAAAATTCATTTAAAAATTCTGATTCTCCTCGAAAAACTTGGAATTTAATTAAGGAGAAAATCGGAAAAAATAAAAAGCTATCACATCCTGAGGTATTAATTAATACAAATGGTGTAGAAGTTAGAGAACCGCAAAATGTTGCTAATATGTTTAGTGATTATTTGCTGGTGTTGGTCAAGCGGTTGTTTCAGCAGGAATAGCTTTGTCCCCTTACAGGTTGCATAAAGAATATTTACCCCCCAATGAATGTACGAGCATATTTCTGGCCCCTGTTAGTTTTGCTGAATTTTATAAGATTATCAAAAATATAAAAAACGGTAATTCAGTGGGACATGATGAATTATCAACAAATTTGTTAAAGAGTATTGCCGGAGTTATTTTTGAACCACTTATTCACATTTTCAATTTGAGTATCAATTCAGGTATATTTCCTAGTAGATGTAAAATTGCCCGAGTAATTCCGTTGCATAAACAAGGCGATAAATCTAATGTAAGTAATTATCGTCTAATTGCAATTCTATCACCTTTATCTAAAGTGTTTGAAAAAATTTTTAAAGAAAGGATTTCTAGCTATTTGGATAAAATAAATTTCTTTACCAAATATCAATTTGGATTTAGGGAAAACCGTTCGACAGAACAAGCAGTTGCAGCTCTTTTATTAGAAATAAATGATTGTTTAGATGATAATTTCCATGTGGCTACTGTTTTCTATGATATAAAATAAGCATTTGACACTTTAAATCATGAAATTCTTCTTGACAAAATGATAAATTCCGGCATAAGAGAGAAGGATCGCAAATTATTAAATCATACCTATGCGGACGCAAAATCACAGTAAATGTCGGTGGAAAAATGACTAATTTAAAAAGTCTTATTGATATTGGTATCCCCCAAAGCTCAGTATTAGGTCCACTTTTATTTTTGATCTATATTAATGATCTTCCCCGAGGTTTGCATGAGAATATTAGCCATGCAGTTCTATTTGCAGATGATACAGCTATAACAGTTAAAGCTAGGGATTCATTGACATTGATCGAAAATCTGACTATAAGTGTTACCTCAGTTAATCGATGGTTTGTTTCTAATAAACTAGTACCGAATTTTAAGAAAACTAATTTTATGGTTTTTGGTCGTTCAAAACGTTCCACTTGAGAGATTTCTTGTGAGGAGCTACAGGTTGGTGATCAAAAAATTTGTAGGGTCCAATCATATCGTTATTTAAGAGTTTTTCTTGACCCCATTTTGTCATTTCATAATCATATTAAGTATTTAAGATTAAAACTTGCGCAAAATATTGGATCGATGTACCGTGTGAAGAATCTTTTTCCTTTTAACATTTTAAAAATAATTTACTACTCTCTAATTACTTCTTATTTGAATTATTGCTCAGTTGTATATCTTAATACATTTTGGAAGCATATAAAACCCTTACAGGTACTACAAAATAGGGCAATAAGAATACTTGGAAATTTCTTACATCGACCTTCAAAACTTGAAAATGTTTCGGAAACTAAAACATTATTCCTCTTCTTAAATTTGTTGGATTTAAATGATATACGAATATTAAATACTTCCATATGGCATTTTCAAATCCAAAATTCTAAAAATTATTTCTATGACAAATCTCTGTTAATCTTACTTCCTCGTTCGGATTGTCGGAGGTCTAGGATGTATCAAATTCCTTTTGTAAGCTCTGAAAGGTCAAGATTTTTGATTAGATACCAAATTCCCTTCATTGCTAACAATCATAAGCTGATTGATAAAATTCTGTTTGATCCATCCCAAAAATCTCAGCAAAAATCTCAGCTAAATTTTAAAAAGCAAATATTAAAGATTGTTTGCTAAAATTTTGATTATTCACCATTGATGATGGAAATTTTAAATTATTTGATATTCTTATTTGTGTGTTCGTTTTTGTGTCCCTGTGTCTGGGACGGCCTACCACGCCCCTCCGGCCTGATATTTATATATTTACTTATCTTTTATGAGTTTTTTTTTCTATTTTGTGTGTCTTCTACCGTATTATATTTTGAAATCATTATTACGATGAGATGTTGATGTATTTTTCTTATGTTTTTGCACTCTCCCAGCCTTACGAGCTCTGCTTTGTGTTGGGGCATAATATTGTTTGTTGAATAAAGAAAAAGTTGGAAGTTGAAAGTTATTTCTCTGGTTGTTGGGCAATTTTCGTAACCGTACGATGGATATGGCTCACAATTGAGCTGTCGATAACTTCAAAGACCACACTGCCTTCTATGACGAAAGTAAAACTGTTCAAAATAAGCATGAAACCTTTTTATTGACAGTGAATAGATATAAAATTATTTAACTGGATATTTCGAACACATATACAGTGTTCATCATCAGCAGTTTTACTGTTGATGATGAACGCTGTATATGTATAGTTAAATAATTTTATATCTATTCACTGTCAATAAAAAGATTTCATCCCTATTTTGAACTGCTTTATTTTCGTAATTGAGCTGTCGCTTTTTACACAAACGGCAACATCAGCGACTACTGAAGGATTTAGTACATACACCAAGTCCCATATATGTCCCATAATGTCCCATACACCAAGAGCATATTAAATCACTTTCACGCTCAGACTGGCCGAAGACAACAATTGGTGCACCATATAAGGTTTATGTAATCGTCACATTATAGGAGTAAAAATCAAAAATTGAGGCCTCTTCTTTTTTTAAATTTTCCTCTGATTTTTGGGCTTATTTCTAATATGACGCTGAAACTTTTTCCTTTTTTAATAATAGTCACCACTTCCAACGTTCACAGTATATCTGGATTACTGTGTTCTATAAAATCTTTGCACCCTGATTTACATTTGATTATAAGAGCACCGTTCACAAGCATCCTTGGCGGGCGTTTTTTTAATTCCCTAGAAGTATATTTTGGTGCTATTGAATTTTTGTTTAAAGTACAAAGAGCTTTGTTTAAATCTTGTTTTGAGTTAAATTCAACATTTTTTTTGCCTTTTAGCCCATGTTTGATATTTCTAGCAATCAATTTGCTGGAATCTTCTTCGATTATTTTACTACTGTCTTGCATTCTTTTATTTATGATCTTTTGCTTCATTACTACTAGGTTGAATAAGAAAACTAAAGGTTTAAGGACTTTTAACAGCACTAGAGTATGATATATGATTTTCAAAGGAAGATAGAACCATTGTATATTAATTTCCAATTTTCTTGTAATTTCATTATATTTTGAAGATTATCGTTGTTGTTTCGTAGAAGTTTTGCATTTATTCTAAAAGCTGATGATATAAAATTTGAATTCACTCACAAATATCGAATGCAGGAATCCCTTCCTCCTGGGATTTTCTTTACCTTGGCAAGAATTCCTTTTATGGCACCGATTAGAGTACCAAAACTTGTTGCGTCTTCTGTGCTTAACAGCAAAAGGGTCTCATTAGCAGCTTGGTTATCGAAACATTTTTCCATTGTTAGATATAGAGTAAAACACTAGCAAAATCCTTTCATGGCAAGGGATATAGTTATTCATTCCAGACCCATAACACCAATCCACGTGGATCATACATAGTATTATCCTAACCGTGTATTTGTTCAAAATTCATAGGCTAGAAAAAGTCAAGGTTACGACATTCAAAAAATGACAAAGTGTCTGTATTTTCAACGATAAAGCAAAAATCTATTGAAAAAAGATAAAAGTTAAAGAAAAATATGCTGAAAGGAAACATAAAATAATGAAAAGCAAAAATTACAAAATATAACGGAAACGACCTAGTCAAAGAAAGACTAACTGGAGTCTCGTCTTTCAACTCTCCTGAGACAGAGTAGGAGGAAGATCCCTGAAAACCCATGTTAAAGACTATGGGGGAAGGATATCGTTGGAATAAAAAATTCGGGGTTATGACTTTTAATAAAAATGCTAACACGTCCGTATATCAAACAATAAAACATATAACTCTTGAAAAAGACAAAAAAAAACATTAAAAAAAAGCTGAAAATTTAAGAAAATACTAAAAGTTAGAATTTGAAAATGTAAGAAAAGGGGCATAATTGAATGAAAGACAAACAGTAGTCCTGTCTTTAAAATGTCCTGTAATGGAGTGAAAGGAAAGCCCTCTCCTCAAAAATCTCAGTGTAACAGACTGTAGGGAAGGGATCTCGTAGGACTATAAGACTTCAGGATATTACTTGAAGAAAACATTAACATCCCCGTAGATATCATAAAAACATAATCTCTTGAAAAAAATAAGGAAGAAAAAGCTGGAAATGAGCAGAAAATATTATACGGTTAGAATTACAAAGTGAAGTGGAAACAGCGTAATTTAAAAAAAAACTAAATCGAGTGCCTTTCTAAAACCACCCTTAAGTGGATAGGAAACAAGGCCTCTCTGGAAACTCCCGCGAAATATACTTTGGAGGAAGGATCTCACAGGACTATTAGGAAATAAAAAAAATTGAGACTTTAAAAAATTCCTACATTTCTGTATATTCCATGATAGAACATAAGAATCTTGAAAATAATCAAATATGAAGAATAGAGAAGCTAAAAACAAGAATTAAATTTAAGACGGTATAATTACTATATATGAGGGAAACGGCCCTAACAGGAGTTCTGTCCTTAGAACCCCCTCAAATGAAATGAAGGGAGGCCCTTTCTTCGAGAGTCCCATGAAATAAACTGTTGGTGAATAAACTCGCAAGACTAAAAAAATCAGGGCTGTGTTAAAAAAAGAGAAAAATATCAGGAATAAATATAAGCTGGAAATAAACATAAAATATTAAAAAGATTGATTTACAAAATATAAACGAAAAGGCCTATTTTAAAGAAAAACAAATAGGACTCCCTTCTTAAGACGCTACTTAAGTGCATTGGAATTAAGCCCCCCCCCAAAAAAAAAACTTGGTGAAATATATTGTTGGGCTAATAAGAAAACAAGCTGCTAATTATTTACAGAATTTTATGATAAATTAATAGATTGGTGGCCATTTATGTGTAAACTGTTTATGTTTTTTAACATGTTGAAAAAAATTTTGGCTCTCATTTGACAATTTTTAAAGTCAATAAATTAAAGAAAACTTTAATTATACTAAAAGAAAATAGATCGCGCAAAAGTTTAAAATAACGAGGCTTTTAGAGGCTCTATATAGCATACTTGAAAGTGAAAGTAAGGTTCCCCCCCAGTATACCCTTGTGAAATATGCTCTGAGAGAAGCAACTTTTAGGACAAGAATATTCAGGGTTTTGACTTTAAAAAAAATTTCAAAGTTTTCGTATATACCCCAGTAAAACACGAAGCTCTTGAAAATTATAATAAAATAAAGAATAAGAAAAGCTGAAAATAAACATAAGATATTAAAAAAATAGAATAAGAAAAATAATGGAAAAGGTCTAATTAAAAACATACGAAAAAGAGTTCTAAATTAAAACCCTCTTTAAATAGGGTGAAAGGAAGGCTTAAACCCCTGTGAAATAGACAGTGGGGAAAAGAGCTCGTAGGATTACAATATTTATAGTTGTGACATGCAAAAAATTCCGGTGTGTCCTAATATACCAAGATGAAACATAAAACTCTTAAAAGGATAAAAATTAAGGAAAAAGAAAGCTGAAAGCAGACATTAATTATTAGAAAGTTAGAATTACAAAATATATTGGAAACGACAAAAGTCAAAGCAAGTCTAACAGGATTCCCATCTTTAAACCCTTCAAAAATAGATTGTTAGTAAAACCCCTTTGAAAACTCTGATCAAATCGACTCTGGGGGAAGGATCTCCCACGACTAGAAAAGTCAGGGTTATGACTTACAAAAAAATGCAAACATGTCCGTATATCACATGATAAAACATAAAACTCTTGAAAAAAGGAAAAAGTAAGAAATGAAAAGCTGAAAATAAACATGAAATATTGAAAAGTGATAATTAATAGAGATATTGGAAATGGTCTAATACAGTAAAACACGAAAAGTATTCCTGTCTTAAAGCCTTCCTGAAATAGAGTGAAAGGAACGCCCCTCCGAAACCCCCTTGAAGAAGACAGTGGAGGAAGGATCTCGCAGGACTAGTAAAGTCAAGGTTACAAGTTTTAAAAAATATCAACATTTACGTGTATCAAATGATAAAGCACAAAATTTGTTAAAAAAGTTAATAAATTAGGAACCAAAAAGCTGAAGAATTTAAAATTCTAGGAAAATAGAATTAAAAATACAATGAAAAAGGCCTAATTCAAAGAAAGACGAAAAGCAGTTCCATATTAAAACCCCAAAATGGAGTGAAGGCAAGGCCTTCCAAAACCCCTGTGAAATCGACTGTGTAGGAAGAATCTCGCAAGACTAGTAAACTTAGGGTTATGACTTTCAAAAAATGTCAATGAATATGTAAATCCCATGATAGAGCATACAAATCTTGAAAAAGACAAAAAACTAACGAATAAGAAATACTAAAGATAAACAGAAAGTATTGAAAAGTTAGAGCTACTAAATATGTTGCAAAGGACCTAATTCAAAGAAAGACGAAAAGGACTCCCGTCTAAAAAGCCCTCTGAAACAAAGTGAGAGGGGGATAAAAACAATCCCTGTGAATAAGACTTTGGGAGAAGAATCTCGCAGAATTAGAAAATCAGGTTTTGACTTTCAAAAAATGCCAATGGGTCGGTATATCTCACGATAAAAAATAAAAGTCTTGAAAAAGATAAAAATAGCCAACATAAGGGCTGAAATTTAAAAAAAATGTATAAATTTTTACAGGTCAAAATTGTAATTGAACAATGAACCTGGATAGGGATTTTTCATTTAAAGAACTGTCTTTTGTTTTCAAGCCAATATACATTACGTCTCCAGAAATAATCGCTTGAAAGTTGGCTAGTGAAAGCTGATGATAAAATGAGTAGCTCTATAAATCGTAATTAGATTTTCTGTTAAAATCTAGCAACTTTATTTTTCCAAACCATGTATTAGAACTGCCTACCTATGGGACGAAAAAAAATGTTTAAGGAATGATGGTGAGCTGGTACAGCCATAGAAGGATCAAACGCAAGCACTTGACACCCATAGTCCTCTGCTCTTTCTTCAAAGGTCCAGTCGAAATTGATGCCAAATGAATAGATTAGGCACCCTTTCTTCAGTGGTCCAATATTCTTCTCCAAGCAGACTGTGTAATTTCCATGTAACCTGCTCTGTCCTCTCGGAATATTCTCTTCAATAAAATCTGCCCAAATGTAACTTCCTCCCCATGTGTCTAGTTCTTTGCATATTTCTAATGGATAATTTAGTTCATCAATGATTTAAATTACTACTAATTTCAAATCAAATTTATGCTGCTTAAAACACTTTCAGTAGCAAATTATAGATTCAATTGCAATATAATTGGTGAATAAAATTGCAATTAAATCGCTTGCAGTGTAATGTTCAAAGGCATTAAATATAACAGCATCAATCGTTCTGCAAATTAAAAAAATATTTAAAATTAAAATCAAACACTTCTTTCTAAAGAAATGTAAGGTATCAATAACTTTTATCAATAGTATTGGAGACACTAAAAATAGTGGTTTGGCAACATTGTAAACACAAAAGGAATTAGTTTCTTATGGTTTTACTATACATATAACTTTATGCAAGCTTGAAGTTATCCATCTAAATTTATCAGCCTAAAAAATTTCTCTGAATTTCAAAAAAAAACATCATCATAATCAGCACATAATAAAACACTATATACTATATACCTATATACAAAAATTTTTAATTCCGGATTTTAATAGAGGGGTACTTTGTGGCCGAATAAAAAGAAATAAAATAAAAAAAGTGAAGACTAGGTCGTTAAAAAAGGTGAATTTACAGAGGTTTAGTAAAGAATTGAGTACCAGTGATTTCCGCAAGATTATGGATATGAAAGATGACGCTTCTGGTGCATTTGATCGTACGATGGGGGGTCGTACAACCAATTTATGATAAGACTTGCCCAGTGAAATTCTTTATACCAAGTAAGCCTGTGCCCAGGAAGCCTTGGATAACTATTGAAATTCTTAAAGCGTCATATTTAAGAAATCAAGTGTATGTGGAATATTTAAACAGTGAATGTGCCAAGAAACTGGAACAATTCAAATAATACGCAATAAAGTAAACTCGATTAGAAGAAAAGCCAAAAAAGAATACTTTGCAAACCAATTGAGTTTAAATAAGGATAATACTACATGAATTTGGTAGGCTATTAATGACCTATTTGGAAAAAAAAAGAAGCTCACCCAATTCGCTACTGATTCAAGGAGAACTTGTTAATGATAAAATGAGTTTCACGAATAAATTTTCTGAGTTTTTCTGAGGTACTTGGTATTAACCAAGTGACATATAGCGATCGCAAATTCTGTCGGTTTGTCAGTCTTGTCTGTCCTGGTTTTGCTACTTTAGGCACTTCCAGATAAGCTAGGACGATGAAATTTGGCAGGCGTATCAGGGACCAACCCAGATTAAATCAGAGATATTCATTTTCCCGATTTGATCATCTGGGGGGAGTGAGGGGCCAGCTAATTCGGAAAAAAGAGAAAAAATGAAGTATTTTTAACTTACGAACAAGTGATGGGATCTTAATAAAATTTGATGTTTGGAAGGATATTGTCTCTCAGAGCTCTTCAGAGGGTTGTCTCTCAGAGCTCTCAGTTGGGGGGGGGGGGCTAAAATGTTGGAAAACGCTTAGAATGGAGGGATCGGGATGAAACCTAGTGGGGAAAATAAGCAGGGGTCCTAGATACGTGATTGACATAAACGGAACGGAGCTGCTCTGTTTGGGGGAGTTGGGGGGGGGGGGGGGTTAATTTTGAAAAATAGAAAAAATGAGGTATTTTTAACTTACGAAGGAGCGATCGAATCTTAATGAAATTTGAAGTTTGGAAGAATATTGTGTCTTAGAGCTCTTATTTTAAATCCCGACTGGATCTGGTGACATTGGGGGGAATTGAGGGGGAATCCTAAAATCTCGGAAAACACTTAGAGTTGAGGGATCGGGATGAAACTTGGTGGGAAAAATAGGCACCAGTCCTACACACGTGATTAACATAACTGAAACGGATCTGCTCTCTTTGGAGGCGTTGAGGGGGGGGGGTTATTATGAAAAATTAGAAAAATGAGGTATTTATAGGGAATCCTAAAATCTCGGAAAACGCTTAGAGTTGAGGGATCAGGATGAAACTTGATGGTACAAATAATCGTAAGTCTCAGATACGTGATTGAAATAACCTCAACGGATCCGCTCTCTTTGGGGGAGCTGGGGGAGAAGGGTTAATTCTGAAAAATTAAAAAATGAGGTATTTTTAACTAACGAAGAAGTGATCGGACCTTAATGAAATTTGATGCTTCGAAGTATATCGTGTCTCAGAGCTCTTATTTTAAATCCCGACCGGATTCGGTGAAGAGGAAGCTGGAAGGAGCGGAACCTAAAATCTTGGAAAACACTTAGAGTTGAGGGATCGGGATAAAACTTGGTGGGAAAAATAAGCACAAGTCCTAGATACGGGACTGACATAACAGAATGGATCTGATCTCTCTGGAGGAGCTGGGGGACGGGTCAATTCTAAAAAAATTGAAAAAATGAGGAATTTTTGACTTACGAAAGAGTGATCGTATTTTAATGAAATTTCATAGTTATAAGGACCTTGTAACTCAGGTCTGTTACTTTAAATCCCGACCGGATCCAGTGTCATTAGGGGGGGGAATCTTGAAAAACACTTAGAGCGGTGAGATCAGGATGAAACTTGGTGGAAAGAATAAGCAAAAGTCCAAGATAGGTGACTGACATAACCTGACCGAATCCGCTCTCTTTGGTGGAGTTGGGGGGGGGAGTAATTAGGAAAAAATAGAAAAAATGAGGTATTTGTATCTTACGAACGGGTGATCATATTTTAATGAAATTGTATATCTAGAAGGATTTTATGCTTTAGAACTCTCACTTTGAATCTCGTTGACATTGAAGGAAGTTGGAGGGGGAAGCCAGAATTCTTGGAAAACGTGAAAATCGAGGTATCTTACGAATGGGCCATCGGATCTTAATGGAACTTGATATATAGAATAATCGTATGTCTCAAATGCTCCATTTTCAATTCGAAATGGATCTGGGGATATAGAGGGTTGGAGCGGAAACAGAAATCTTGGGAGCCAGAAATCTTGGAAAACCCTTAGAGTGGAGAGATCGGGATGAAACCTGACGGGAAGAATAAGCAAAAATTATAGATATGAGACTGATATAATTGGTACGGATCCGTTCTCTTTGAAGGATCTGGGGGTTGTTAATTTGGAAAATTCAAAAAATTGAGGTACTTTTAACTTAAAAATGGGTGACCAGATCTTAATGAAATTTGATATTTAGAAGGCACTCGTGTCTCACAGCTCTTATTTCAAATTCCGACCAGATCTTTTGACACTAGGGGGAGTTGGAGGAGGAAACCGGAAATCTTGGAAAACGCTTATAAATGTCGTAGATACTTGATTAAAGTAACCGGACTGGATCCGATCTCCTTGGGGGAGTTATGTGGTGGGGTTCAGTGCTTTGGCGAGTTTGGTGCTTCTGGACGTGCTATGACGATGAAAATTGGTAAGTGTGTCAGGGAGCTGCACAAATTGACTTGATAAAACTCGAATCGGTTTTCCCCGATTCGACCATCTGGGGGGCTGAAGGAAGAGGAAAAATTAGAAAAATTGAGGTATTTTTTACTTCCGAGTGGGTGATCGGATCTTAATGAATTTTGATATTTAGAAGCATCTTTTGGCTCAGAGCTCATATTTTAAATCCCGACCGGAATTAAGCTTGTGATCTTCCTTTTAAGGAATCTATTGATTTTTAGAATTTTGCTAGAGCTCATACTATATCAGCTTTTGGCTCTTCTGACCTCGTCACAAGTGCCATATGAGCTCTTAGCTCTTGTTTTTCAGGTGTTGGGCAAAATGAACAGGCACAAGGGTTAGTTAACTTTAATAATAATTTATTGGAATGTGAATTTGTGGATGATAGAGGAATTGTAATTGAAATTGAATTTCAGCCTTGAACTGGAGATGAATTTCTAAAGGTTGTGAAAAAAACCAAATCGAATTCCACAGGGACAGATGGCATTAATCTGAAAACTTTCAAGTCAAAGATGTGTTACTTAATACCATGTCTAGTTCATCTAATCAATCTTTCCCTCCCAACCGCTTCATTCCCTGATGCACTTAAAAAAGCGAAAGAAATCCCCCTTCACAAAGCTGGTTCTATGCTAGAAATTGAAAATTGTAGACCCACATCAATTCTACCCTTGTTTTCTTAGATATTTGAAAAAAATGTTCATAAAAGGCTTTAAGACCACCTTATGAAAACCAGAATGTTTAGTGAAAACTAGTTCGGCTTTAGAAAAGATCACTCAAAGTCGGAGGTCATAAATTCCCTTGATAATATTGTAAATAAATGCATTAAACATGGTGAAATCCTTTTGACTATTTTTATCAATTTTAGAAAGTCATTTGATACAGTGGATTTTAATATTCTACTCAGACGTATACAATCCCTTGGAGTTTTTGGAAATTTTTTGAAGTGGTTTGATAATTTTCTATGTGGTAGATCTATTCAACTTGTATTAAACGAAGTGTTATCTTCTCCTTTTCAAATGATATGTAGTGTACATCAAGGGTCTGTTTTGGGACCACTTCCATACTTTGTGTATGATGATTCAATGCGTTTCTACTTACCTGAGTGTTCTAATACGACTTTTGCAGATGATACTGTTTTAACTGTGTCTTGTTGATCTTTTGATGATTTGTTGTTGAAAGTAAATAGGGTTTTCTATTTACTTTGTCAGTGAAGTTTGAGCCTTTTGTCAGTGAAGGTTAATAAGACTAATTTTATGATTTATAGTAGAGTAGGGTAAGCCTCCATGTGTTGATAAAGAGGTATTTTTAACGGTAGCTGTTTGTCACAGTTGGCATGAAGTGCGTTATTTGAGATTCTAGCATGATTGGAATCTATCTTGTAAAAACCATAGTGATCTTTTTGCAGCTAAAGTTGCTAGACGTTTGGGAGTTTTACGTCAATTAAAGCATGTTTTGCCATTATCAGTTCTTTTATTATTGTATCACTTTGTTGCTGCGCCTTATATTTCTTATGGCTGTGTCCTTTGGTCTAGTGATTTCTATGCAAATTGCAAAAGAGTGCAGATCCTACAAAACAAAACAGTACGTCTTCTTGGTGATTATGCAGAAAATGTGAATGATACCGCGTCATGTCTTAATAAATTGCAAGTGCTTAACATTGGTCAGATTCGAGATTATCAAGCTGCTGTTTTTGCGTATCGATGTTGAAGTAATGTATGTCCTCCAGTTTTAACCAATTTTTTCGAGTAGAATCGTTCACTCTACAGGTACGAGACTAGAGAGGCGTATAATTTTATTGTTCAGTATCGAGACAAAACACGTGCAGCTTTCGGAATTATGTATTTAGCTCTGGCTATTTGGAATTATATACCAGCTGTTATTAGGGAGGCTGAACACATTGGGTCATTCAAAGTAAAATTTAAAAAAAACATTTATTGGGAGTAGGAGATAATTTCTTGTATCATTGTTAGTCTTTATTTATGTATGTTTAGCATAAAAAGTAATTGAGTGAAAGTGTTTTTGTCCTTCTTTATTTTTCTTTTTTTAAATAAATAGGTTCAGATACAGAGGATTGTAGCCGTCCAACATCAGGCTGTTTTGAGCCTACCCCGGGCGGTTGTGTTTATTTATTGTTTTGTAATTAGTAGTCAATAAAGCAAGTAAAGCAAAAAAACTATAGTGGATGCGTGTTTTTTAAAGTCTGTTATTTTTTTCATATGAAAGATTAGGTCAACCCAATGGTATTAAAAAACTAAAAGAATTCCTTTTTGAACTGAAAGTCGAATGCTAGTGCACTTCTTAAGTAGACAAAATATTTTTCACAACATTATGATATTTTCTAGAAATATTTGACGTAAAATGACAATTTTGCCACAAAGAGGGGCTAAATTTCCATAAAGGAAATATTCTGAGAAAGCCAATCAATTTAAATTATTAAAAACTATATGTGCTTAGATATCTTTTTTTCAGAGGTAGCAATGTCGCAACGTGGCTTATTTTTTCATAAAGTAACGCTTAGTCAATTCAACATAAATGTTCAATATAGAGATTTAGTATTAAGCTTCTTCTAACTAAGTTGATTCATTTTGGGGATGATATGAAAAAAACAGTTGTGTATAAGTGTGTCCTTGTCATTGCAATGACGACCGGTGGATCATTTTTTATGCGGGGTGATTTGCTCTAAGCCTTACAAAGTCCGTTTTGCGTTCGATTTCTATCCTAGAGCCTTCAGATAAAAAAAAGAAAATATTTTGGGGAGTAGTGGAAGAATGTAAAATCTAATTTCCTTACAGAGGGGGCGATTAAAGTGTCTTAAATAGGCCACAACACTGTTTGCAATACGATACAAATACGACTTAGAATCAATAGGGAAATCTTTCCATGACAGTGAAATTCAAGTCAGAGAATATTTCGATCCTATGTCCATGGGCCGTCTTCCGAAAAACACCTATATGTTTCTATGTTTTGTTTGTTTTTCTAATGTTGTTCTGAACACGGCCCTTCGACATTGGTCCAACATATTAAGAGAATTCCCCTGTCTTGAGAAAAATTTCTCTATTGTTCCTAAGTTGTGTTTGTTTGATAGGGAAAGGCAGTAAAGTTTTATCACTATTCAAGTTTGCAATAGGCCTCATCAGCATAAGAGTTGACATTATAATCCTTAGGCCACCAAAACCCAAATACGTGAAACATTATTTTGGGGTATGCTCCCCACCCAAACGCAAAAAAGAGCAAAAAACAAAAAAAGGTTATAATAATCACATCTAAAATTTAAATCTAAGTCCCTTGGACAAGAAAATCCAATATTGAAAAAAAGATTAGAGTGATATTGGCCCTAACCGTGTAACGGAGAGTGACAAAGAGCCTGAAAAATCTCAAATTAATTTTGTGTTTCAGGAAAGTTTATATGGAAATTCTGATATAAAACCAAACGAGAAGGACTCCCACCTTACAACTACTGATAGTGGTGCTCAAATTCGCTAAGCTTTTTTTCGATGGAGGGGGGGGTCAAATAATTTGGTTAAACGTTTAAATACTTATTTCCCCCTGAAAACATGTGTGTTTAAATTGACTGGCGGTTGTTTCTAGCCTGACAGTACCAAAAAATTATGAAATAGTTTGCTTTGAGTTCAATAATAACTTTGAAATTGTTTTCTATTCCAGTGATTTCCTTTTTTACGAGGTCCATGACAAATGTTATCTGTGGCTTAATTATCTTAGTGTTTGAACCCAAGGTATATCATTTCTGAAAGATTGGGCCCATACTTCCGGCCTTTAGGTTTGACTATCTTTTAATATTCAATATCTTTATTTGATTCAAATTGAGATCAAATTATTTCTAGGACTATCCCTCTGTTGTGCTAGATCTTACACAGTCTATAAATTAATCCACATCAGTAAGTTTAAAGTCCTTTAAGTTCCAAATGTTTCCTGCACTAAAGGCTTATAAGATAAAGCCATCATGAGTTCTAATGAAAACCGGATAATAGAAGAAACAGACTTAGAAAAAGCTCAAAAAGAAAAAATAAGGACACAAGAAAATACAAGATCCAGAATTAGTACTTTTGAAAAGTAATATAGACATAGCATTATATTTGAAACCAGTAATTTCAACATCTGTTCATACAAATGGCAACTCCTATTTAGTTATAAACATACCTGAACGATATTAACTCATGGATTAAAGCCCTTAAATAAATTCAACAAGAGTTTAGAAAAAACGATACCACCTTTTAAATCAAGCCGTTGGCTCTACAGTGGTAAGGTTGATGACCCCCATACCTTCTCAAGACTAGAACATGATTTGCGCTTGACTGAAAAAAAAATCACAAATGACCGTGGATTGTCTGGTTAATTGACATATACTGATATTTATTCCTTAAGGCTTTGATAATTTTTTATTTGTTTAAGTATGAAAAGTGAAAACATTTCAAAGATATTTTCAGTAAGACGTAAATTGTGCTCTAGTCTTCAGATTAGGGATGGGGTTATCAGCTCTACAAATGCTAATATATGCAGGTTCATAGTTTTATTCGGCTGTATATTGTAATTTCTGTTCGTTTCGATTTTCATTTATTTATTGATATTGGTTTGTAGTAGTTTTACACTTGGAAAATTGTTTGAATTTATTTTTGCTTGGGGCTTAATGGAGCTCTTTACTTTTCTTTGAAAGATTTGTTTTGTTGAGTTTTTACCTTTAAATTAATTTCTGTTCGTTTTTTTTTACATAATCTTTTTCATGGAAAATAATATATTTCACATGTTTTCATTTTTTTTATAAGAATAAATAGTATTGGTTGCCATTTTTGTATCGTAGAAACTTTTTCAACAATTTGTAATCCTAATATAAAAAGTATTTTTTTTATTTCATTTTATGATTCTGAAGTTGGCTTAAAAAATAAAACTATATATAATTCCAAAAAGATTCTGTCTATGCTCTTTTTCAGCCTGGATATACTTACACTCGTTTTGTTTATTTGTATTGTAAAATCAGAAGTATTAATAGTCGTATCCCCAAAGGTTTCAACGTAATACCCCCAGTCGTTCTTGATATTGCTGATATGTCTTATTGGCAGCCATAACTACAATGCCTTTTTATTGATTTTAAAACAACATTTAGTTTTGAAACATAATGGGCCAGTTGCATAATCATGGAGGGTTGAAATGCCTAATATCCCTAAAGACAAAGTTGCTAGACCATTCTAGTATACTGAATAAGATGGTTGTCTCATAATTTTGACTGGATGCGTTAGGAAAATGAATGTACTTGAGAGAAAGGCTGCTTGCCCCCCCCCCTATATCTTGTTAATCTTAAAAAGAGTACCAGAACTTTTAATTTTGAATTAAATTAGATCCTTTAAAAGTTTCAATTATATTTCTAGCCATTATAGAGTTTTGCTGCCTATGATATTGTTTATATGACTTATAAAACCAGCACCATATAGTTTTAATCCTCTAATTCCTAAACGTTTCCTAAGAGTTTCATCTTAATATCTTTAGCTCTATTGTAGTCGTAGTATTTAAAGTATACATTTAGTGCCTTCTGGCTAGTTCAAAAACCCCAAAACTTACCCTTAAGGATCTAATCAAATAAATAAGTTGTGCTTTATATTTTGCTTTGTCACCTTTTCGAAAGTCCTTATACTCATAGTTTTTTTCATTTAGTTCAACTCCCGCCTAAATATTCCTTAAAAGCTAACCCTTATCTTACGCATTAACAGTATTTGTAGCAGTCTTAGTGGCAGTATGCGCATAGCTATTTTGGTTTCTTCAACATCCCCTTCTACACGCGCTGAAAGTTTAAGATTTAATACATACCATCATCCATACCTAAAGCATCTCTGATGTGTTTGCTTGACAGCCTGTGTGGGCATAGTGTGTTTCGATTTTGTTCCATACAGAATCTATATATTCTAAATTTTTCACAGTAATTTTCTTAATTTTAATAGCAGTAGTAGTAGTAGAATCTGTAGAATTAATTGTAGTGGCCTAAGCTTTAGTGGCAGTAGTAGTAATAAAAGTAGTACTAATAGTAACACTAGCAGTAGTATGAGTAGAAAATAGTGGCATTAGGATGCGAATATTTTTTTTGGAATAGTTCAACATCCGTTAAAACGAGCCATGTTTCTTTCAACTTCACACACCAAACGGTTCCTAAGATATTTGCTTTTACATCCTTTTCACAACCTGCATACAGAGGGATATTCTGATTTAGTTCACCTTCCCGTCTAAAAATGTCTTGAGAATTTCAATTTCCTGCTCTTAGGCATAGTTGTAATAGTATTCACAGAAGTTGTATTGATATTATTAGTATTAGTATTTCATAGCGGTTTATTACTATTTGCACTAGTATAAACCTATTGCTGTTTGGTCAGTTGATCATCCCTCTCATCAAGTCCTGGAAGTTTAAACTTAATACAATTATCCAGTGCAATGAAATTGCTGATATGCCCTTTTTTAAACCAGTAAGTGAATATACTTCTTGAAATTTTCATCTTAATACTCTTAGCCTCGCAAGTAGTTGCAATTGAAGTAGTAGTGGTAGTATTAAATATATCAGTACCAATTTTATTAGCAGTATTGTGGACATATTGCCTCTTGGTGAGATTATCTTCCCCTTTCAGCATTCTATAAAAGTTTCAACTTAATACCCAAATCAATTCTTGAGATACACTATTTTAACAATGTGCATACACATAGAGCCTTTTGATTTAGGTCAAATTGATTTATGTCAATACTTTAAATGTATTAGTTTGGTAGTAGTGGTGGTAGTTTTAGTTGCATGGATAGCATGCAAATATTACCTGTTCTATCACCTTCCATTTCATTTTCTGAATTTTCCAAATTAATATACTCAGTTATTTCTGTGTTATGCTTTTTTGACAATCCGTATACACATAACATGTTTTGATTTAGTTCAAAACTCCCCTCAAAAGTCTCTATGAGGCTCATCTGAGTACCCTTAATCTTCTTTGAAAGTAATGCTTAAACATGCATGCCATTCTCAATAACATATGCTATGTTTAAATAATGAACAAATTTCCTAAATTACATCCCTTGTGCTTAGAAATGTGGGGAGGTGAACATCCCTATAACTGGACCTTTCAACAATGGTGAAAATAAGAGCTCTTTCAAAATTTCGATAACATATGTTCTAGTGAGTGATAGGCTAGGGGGGGGGGGAGCTAACCTCCCTCCATTCACTTTTGACCTTTAAAAAGGGCACTAAAACTTTCAACTTCCAATCAAATGAACTCCATTTGATCCAAAGCTTATGCAACTACCCGCTCCATAAGAATCTTATATACCCTAGGCGTAACTTACAACCCCTGCCCATAGACTCTAGGGGATTGTGTCTCCCCTAAAGACATCATTATTATAATTTTTGACTATTTGAACAAAACAACTATTTCACGATTGCGGTTTAATATGTTTTGGGAAAAGATAATGCCACCGAGGGGGCCTAGCTGCTCTTCATCCTAGCCCTGCTAGGCTACGCTAGGCTAGCCCTGCCCTTCATACCTAGCTGCTAGCATGAGCGTGAGAGGGGGCCAAGGTGCCCTCCAATTTTTACAAATGTTTTTTACAAAGGTTTTTCACAAATGTTTTTTACACTGAATTTGGAATCAACTGTTCTAGTAAGAAAAGAGTGGTATTAATAAGAGAGGGAGTATCAATCAACATAAATTACTCCGTATATGAAAGGGGCTTTTCCTCCTCAACACCCCGCTCTTTACGCTAAAGTTTTTTTATTGTTTTAAAAAGTAGAGTTGCGAGAAAGAATCAAACTTTAGCGGAAGGAGCGGGGTATCGAGGACGAAAAGCCCCTTTCATATACGGAGTAATTTCTGTTCGTTTTAAGTTTTAATGTCACTCCTTACTTTCATTTCAAAAGCTTGTTTTTTTTTATTTAATTTCTGAAAGTTTTGAATTAATGCATGTCTGATTTTGGCTCCCCGTACATAAATTATTAAAATGAAATTTGCATATTAATTCTTTTTTTGGCTAAATGGCTTTCTCTTAGTTTTGATCAGACGATTTTTAGAAATAAGGGGTGGGGAAGGAGGCCTAGTTGCCCTCCAATTTTTCGGTTACTTAAAAAGGCAACTAGAACTTTTAATTTTTTATGAACGTTTTTATTAGTAAAAAATATACGTAATTTAAGAATTAAATTACGTAACAAACTTTTATATTATTATATTTTTTATTATATATATGAGGGGGTTTGTTCCCTCGTTAATACCTCGCTCTTCACACTAAATCTGAAATTTTGTCCCAATTCCTTAAGAATGACCCCTGAATCAGAAAGGCCGTAGAATAAATAGTTGAAATTACTAAAAATAATTAAACATAAGGAGCGAAGTATTTATCTTCTCCTAAATACCTCGCTCTTTATGCTAAAGTATTTTTAGAACCCCTCATATGCGTGATAATCTCTGTTCGTCTTATGTTTTAATGCTTCTCCTAACTTTCAATTGAAAAAACTTTTTCATGTTTATATTTTCATTGTTTTTTTTTAATAGTAATGCTAGAAAATCCTGCGCCCTTTTCATTGAATTTCTCCTCCAGAATAAAATATTCCTCCAAGGAAAGATCCTCCCATATAGCCCCATCCCCTGGACACCACAGCCAAACCAATAAAATCCCCCTGAAAATGTCGGTACACTTGCCAATAACCATTACTGTATGTAAACATTGGTCAAAGTTTGTAACTTGCATCCCCTCCCCCAGGGAATGTGGGGGGGGGGGGTAAGTCATCCCCAAAGACATAGTTATTAAGGTTTCTGACTATGCAGAACAAAATGGCTATCTCAAAATTTTGATCCCTTGACTTTGAAGAAAAAATGAGCGTGGAAGGGGGCCTATGTGCCCTCCAATTTTTTTGGTCACTTAAAAAGTGAACTAGAACTTTTTATTTCCGTTAGAATGAGCCCTCTTTCAACACTCTAGTACCACTTGGTCGATACGATGACCCCTGGGAAAAAAAACACGCACCCGTGATTTGTCTTCTGGCAAAAATACGAAATCCCACATTTTTGTAGATTGGACCTTCCAATTTTTTCTATAGGGTTCTCTCATACGCTGAATGCGATGTTGTGATTTTCTTTAAGATCCTATGACTTTTAGGGGGTGTTTCCCCCTATTTTCAAAAATAAGGCAAATTTTCTCAGGCTCGTAACTTTTGATGACAAAGACTAAATTTGATGAAACTTATATGTTTAACATTAGCATAAAAATCCAATGCTTTTCATATATCTTTTAGCATCAAAGTTCCGTATTTTGGAGTTTCGTTTACTATTGAGCCGAGTCGCTCTTTACTACAGTTCGTTACTACGAACTGTTTGATTAGAATTATATATTCCAAATAAAATGAGATTCCTCTAAAATTCACACGACAATCGCTTTCATATCAACCTTCTAGTCAATTGGGGCATGCCTTTCAACCCTTACCCTCAGATTCTGGGGGATTCTGTCCACCCCAAAGGCCTCATTTTATGATCCATGAACTATTTTCGAAAAAAAGGCTCTCACAATTTTTATTGGATGCATTTTTGGAAAAAAAAAACTTGCTGGAGGAGGGTCTGGCTGCCCCCAATCAGTTTGACTCTTAAAAAGGGTACTAGAACGTCTGATTTCCAATCAAATAAGCCGGTTCTGGAGTCTATACAACCATTCTTTCCATAAGAGCCTTGTACACCCTCGGGGCCTGACTTACAGCCCTTGCACAATGAGTTCTAGGGGAGTGTCATCCTCGAACACATAACTCCTAGAGCCTTCAACAACGATGGACAAAATGGCTACTCAAAATTTTGATTAGATGTGTTTTTAGAATTTATGGGAATAAAGGGAGGGGGCTTGTAGCCCCTCCCCTCCCGTTCTTTTAAACAAAACCAACTTCATTACAACAATTAACATTCAAAATGGGTTCAGTCACTGTAACTTCGCAGAAAAAGACCCAAAATATATCAGTTTTTCTAAAAACAGAAATTCTTATATGTTTAAGCATGTAAAACAAGGGTCAGTTTCTTCGCTGAAGAAATTCAACTCGTACCCTCGTTGAAATTTCAAAGCAAATATATGGGCCCAAGTTTTGCTCATTTTGTCTAGTTATGCAGATGATTGAATCATGAATAATTTGGGAAGCATTGATTGCCATTTAAAACACAATGAACTAACTTTGCAACAGGCTATTAAATTTTGCGTCTCAGACGCAATCTTTACAACCCCAATTTCTTCAGAATAATGTGACTTGTTAAGTTTCTGCTTCTACACCAAAGGAACTAAAACACCAAATCAAAGAATAGATTCAATGAGAGAATAGAACCGTCTACAGATATTACGAAAATTAAATCATTTTTAGGTCTAGCCAGATATTTTAGAGAATTTTATCATAACTAAGCGAAACTAGCCGAACCTTTGATTCATCTAACTAGAAAGAACTTATAATTTCGGTCCAGAACAAATTGAAGCACCTTAGAAATTAAAAACAGAACTTATGAATCCTATTAGTATTTTTCTTGATGTGCCAGATAAAATTAAGGATATTTACCTTGTCACTGATGCATCGGAAAAAAGTATTACCCATATGCAAGTATTACTAATGCAAAGATGTGAGAAAACTGACAGATTTCAAATAGTAGCAACTTGTTTTAATTCTTTGATTGGAGCATCTTATAGTTTTGATTAAATATGAAAACAAGCTTCACTTAACTAAAAGTAAGGAGCGACATTAAAACTTAAAACGAACAGAAATTATTCCGTATATGAAAGGGGGCATCCTCAAAGCCTAGCTCTTTACCCTAAAGTTTTTTATTGTTTTAAAAAGTAGAGCTATGAGAAAGAGTCAAACTTTAGGGTAAAAAACAAGGCGTTGAAGAGGGGACAGCAAAATTAATATACGGAATAATTTCTGTTCATTTTAAGTTTTAATGTCACTCCGTATTGTCAGCTAAAAAACTTCTTTTTCATTTAGTTTCCGAACATTTTTGAATTAATGCAGGTTTTGATTTTGGCTCACCGTACATGAATAATTAGAACGAAATTTACATATTGATTTTCCATTTTTGGCTAAATGGCTTTCTAGAAGATTTGATCTGACAATTTTGAGAAAAAAAAGTCCGGGGAGGGGCCAAGTTGCCCTCCATTTTTTTGTTTACTTAAAAAAGCCACTAGAACTTTTAATTTTATTTACAACCGTTTTTATTAGTAATAACCATACATAACTAACAAATTAACTTACGTAACGAAAATCTATATTCATATATTCTTATTAACTATATAAGGATATTCGCTCCCTCGTCATCATAAACCCCCTGACTCACAGACCCCTGAATCACAAAGGCCGTGTATTTAGAATAAATAGCTCTTTTTAAAATAATAAAAATACTTTATTGTAAAGTGCGAGTTATTAAGGAGGTTATGAACCCCATCATATACGTAATAATTTATGTTCATTTTAAGTTTCAGTGTGACTCCTTACTATAACTTAAATAATCCTTACTTTTTTATTCAGGTTTTTTTTTTTTTAACAAGGTTAGAAAATACAGCACGTCTTTAATAGAAATTCTTTTCCACAATGATAAATTCCTCCATGGAATTATCATCTTACGTAACCTCCTCTCTTTGACTCCCCACCAGCAGAAAAAATCCCCCTGAAAACGTCATTATACTTCCCAAAAACAATACTATATGTAAAAAATGGACTAAGGTCATACCTTGCCATCCTTCCCCAGGAGACAGTGGGACACTAAGTAACTTTAGATTTTTTGACTATACTAAACAAAATGGCTATATCAAAATTTTGATCTGGTGTTGAGCATGGGAAGGGGCCTAGTTGCCTTCCATGTTTTTGGTCACTTAAAAAGGACACTAGAACTTTTAATTTTCATATAAAATGAGCCCTCTCGCGATATTTAAGGACCATTGGGTGATAGGATCACCCCTTTAGGAAAAAAACAAAGGAGCAAAAAAGCAAATAAACGCGCATCCGTGATCTTTCGTCTGCCAAAAAATATAAAATTCCAAATTTTTGCGGAAAAGTGCTTGAAACCTCTACACTAGGGTAATATGATACGCTGGATCTGATGATGTAATTTTCTTTAGGATTCCATGACTTTTAGGGTTGTTTTTCCCTTTTTTGAAAATAAGGCCAATTTTGCAGGCTCGAAACTTTGGATGGGTAAAACTAAACTTGATGAAACCTATATATTTTTAAAATCAGCATGAAATATTATTTCTTTTTATGTCTATATTGGTCTCAAAGTTCTATTTTTGAGAGTTTTGGCTACTATTTACTTTGTGGCTTCCTACTACAGTTAGTTTCCACGAAATTTTTTGTAACTATAATAGAGAACGTTTTGCCTTAGTACAGACTCTAAAACATTTTTAAAAGATATATTTACGGGCAACCAAAACTTACATTTTGTAGATTGCAAGGCTCCCATACATCTAAAGCGAGCAAACAATTTCTATTCAAAATTATATCGAATTGATTTTCTTTTAAATAATAATTCATTATCTTAAACCGTAGGAATATACTTAAACTGTAATAACAATAGGAATGTTACTAATTACCTATACCGTCCTATTTCAGAATTTTTTCAGCCAAATTGGTCTCTACCTGTCCTAAATATGCACTGTTTTTTCTTAAACTTTGGCCAAATCAAACCTAATTCCAAAATGTATCATCATACTAATTAATTTACTACTTACAGAAACCAGACTATTGCCTCTATCATTCTCACTTTTATTACCTCTCTTGTTCCAGGGTTTGATTAGAGTTTTCCTAAGATCGCTTTGTAATTTCACTTTTTCGGAAACTGAATTTGAAATCTTCAATAGCTTATGTCTATACTCTTTACCACCATATTTAGGAAACTATTTTAACAAACTAACATCCCCCAGGTGTCTTATTATTTTTTAATCATTTTAGTACTGTCGCTAATTCATCCTCACAAATAAATTTTTCTTCAACCCCAAGGTGTCATAAACTGTTATTTATTCCTCTATATACTTTCTTGTAACTCTCTTACGGTTTATTACATTGTCGAAATGCTTTTCCCATCTCTATTTAACACTTTCCTTGTAACTTATTGCTGCCATGCTTGAATCTTTAACTAGAAAGTTCAAATTGACTACTCCCTCTCAATTTATTAACCTGCTCGTTCAATATTTTCTCTCTTTCCCTCTCTCTCTCTCTCTCTCTCTCTCTCTCTCTCTCTTTCTCTCTCTCTCTCTCTCTCTCGATTCATATACTTAAACCGTAGGAATATATTTAAAGTGTAATATCACTAGGAATATTACTGATTACCTTTCCCGTACTATTTCAGAATTTCTGCAGCCAGATCAGTTTGTCATCCTTGACAAGTTAGAAGAGTTTCTTGCACTTTTCATGAATGAAGTCCAAATTGATATTTTGGGATAAGCAAAAAGAAAATGAAAAATTTCAAACAAATAATCAGGAGATTGAATTAAAAATAAAGGAAATATTAAAATTGGAGACTGCTCCCTTAAGTTGAAATTATCCCCATAGTACTTATGAAAAATGTGAAAGGCTTAAGGGAGGTAATGAAAAACAGTCATGCCAGACTGGGTTAAATTAGCCATAAGAGGGATGTGAGTCAATTTTGGCTAGTCTATGCACTCCCCGGACTAAACGCATAGAGAAAGGGATGGCCTCAGCATTGAAAGTACTGAGGGGGATCTTTCCTCTATGAGAAGAAACAGGCCCACCAAGGACAGATTTTCAACCATCGGATCTATCCATGGCAAACTGGGTGGGGTCAGATTTTGTAAAATTGGTCTGAGTTTGAGAATAACCTAAGGGGATATGTATTTGTTTGGGAGTGGAATTTGGTCCTGCAGAGTGTAGGTTCTAGCGGTGGACCTTGCAAAGTATAGTTCTCATTAAGGATATACTGGTGTGAAGAATTGTGATTCGTCATCCGCATCCGGGACTAGGCACCAAGAGGGTGGATCGCAGGATGCCAAAATATTTCCAAGATTTGAAATTTCAGATAGAGCTAAAATGAACACAGAGCCAGATATCTCGAATTGGGGAAAGAAGGAGAATCTCTTATTAGTAGCATGATTGAGGGATCTTCATTTGTAACTCGTGGATGGCTTATTGTGTGCTATGAATAATTGGGACAAAAGAAAACATATATTTAAATTTAAGATCATTTTACCTACAAATAGTTATCTAAAACTTCCGCTACATGTATTCAAGTTGTTTTTTTTCGGGGGGGGGGGGGGGAACCCATGTTGGAACTCTCAAAACCTTGAATAAATTGTAACCATGTTGTGTCTTTGAAAATATTTACTGCCTGGTTGAAGCAGTAGTAAAATATTCTGACCTTTTAAAAGTCAGCACCATTTAACCAAGTCTCAAAGATAATATTTTCGCTATTCATCCTTTTTATAGTTTGCTTAGTAATAATACAGAAAAATAACAACTCTGCGTGTATCATGACCATTTTATCATTACTGCGGTCGAACAATTCAGTAAATATACAGTAGTAGCACCTTAAGTCAAAATATGTAATGGGATTTATAATAAAAGAAATCTTATCACAATTCGGGTATGAAACTGTTTTTAACTAACACGTCATGTTTTACAAGTAAAACCTTCAATAAAATGGCCAAAGCATTATTTTTTTTTTAATCTTACAATCACCTCCCAGAAATCCCAATTCAAATTAAAAAGCAAAAATTTAAATAAATGTGTAAAAAATCCTTGCTCATTACCATTATGAAATACATGGAAATAATTAGAGTGAATTTTCATTACTTATTCAACTTGCTTTAAATTCCACCATTTGTATTTAAGTATTTTAGCAGAAAATATACTCCCTTTTTCCTTCTACATACATTTGAAGCTAAATCCATGCTGGCACAGCATTTTTTTAATCCAAGACATTATTTTTTTCCGAAGATGAGTAAGTTTTTAGTCTTGTCCTGAAAGTTTTTGTCAGTCACCAGCTCTGAGTCAATCAATTGAAATATGTCCAAAACAATCAAGCTACATAGTGCAACAACAAAAAAATTAGAAACTAAGATTTCTCCAAATGATTTAGTTTATGTCATCCAAGATGGGTAATTAAAAAAATACTCTAACCGTGAGCCCTGCTTTGGGTTGGCTAAACTTTACAAAATTTTCTTTGTGTAATATGAATTATAAACTTGTAAAATACCCTTGGTCAATATTAGAAAGCTAAAAAGACTAAAAAACCCAAAAGCCTTTTTTAGTAATGAATCCTAAATAGTAGGAAAAAGGCGAAACTAGGAGACTGCCATTCAGTTTTTCTTAACGGATGAAATTAAAGGTAACCGAACTATGGCTACAATTAAAAAGAAATCAATCATAAGATTTGGCAGTTTAATTGAACAAGCAAATAATTAAACACAGGAAATGAAAGTAATTTGTAAAACTTAGCCTGTGTTTTACAGGGAGAATTGAGTAGTTCTAATGTGCAGTATTTTTCTACAGAGGTCGTTTCTGAAAATAGCCAAGGTGAAAATGTTGACAGTAACAAAAGCCTTAGCAAAAATGTAAATTATGCGACCAATACCTCATAGTCATTTAATATTTCAGATTAGTTACAAGAAGGATCAACAAAGTATAGTAACACTCGTGAAAAACGAACTGATAGAAAACAGTAAGTTATAAGGATCTTCGATCAAAGGATTTTCTTGACGAAATGATGGCAAAGTTCTATTCCATTAACCCACATTAGTACATTCGTACTAATATGAACAGAAAAGAAAAAAACAAGCATCTTACTGTGCAGGTAGTGGTCTTTTAAGAATTTTGTAAAGTTTCAGAAGTTACAGTTATAAAGGAGGCAATCGACGAAATATGCTGAGGAGAAAGTGGGTTTTATCGAATAGAACTTTGCCACCTTTTCGTCAAGAAAATCCTTTGAACAAAGGTCCTTATAACTTACTGTTTTCTCTCAGTTCGTTTATCATGAGTGTTACTATTTTTTGTTGATCCTTCTTGTAAACAATCTGAAATATTAAATGGCTATGAGGTATTGGCCGCTTAATATACATTTTTGCTAAGGCCATTGTTACTGTCAACATTTTGACCATGGCTATTTTCAGAAATTACTTCTGTAGAAAAATACTGCACATTAGAACTACTCAATTGTCCCTGTAAAACACAGGCTAAGTTTTACAAATTACTTTCATTTCCTGGGATTAATTATTTGTTTTTTCAATTAAACTGCCAAATTTTATGATTGGTTTCTTTTTTATTATAGTCATAGTTCGGTCCCCTTTAATTTCATCCGTTAGAAAAGCTGAATGGCTGTCTCCTAGTCTCACCTTTTGTCTTACCATTTCAGGATTCATTGCTAAAAAAAAACATCTTTTTTTTTTGTTTGAAGCTTTCTAATATTGACCAAGAGTATTTTACAAGTCTCTAATTCAATATTACACAAATAAAATTTTTGTCAGGTTTAGCGAACCCAAAAAAGGGTCCACGGCTAGAGCATTTTTCTTAAACATCCATCTTGGATGACATAAACTAAACCATTTGGAGAGTTTTTAGTTTCTAATATTTTTGCTGTTGCACTACGTAGCTTGATTGTTTTGGGCCTTTTTTAATTCATTGACTAAGAGCTGGTGACTGATAAAATCTTTCTGGACAACACTTAAAACCTACTCATCTTTAGAAAAAAATAATGTTTTGTGGATAGTGTACAATTATCAGAAACTTTTCTTAAAACATATAGGAGAGAAATCGGGCTATAATGAGCAAAATCAGTTCAGGTCACGTTTTTATAAATCACTATAACCTTTGTTTACTTTAGAGATTTAGGATAAATTCTTATTTTGAAAGATCGATGGATAAGCTCAGTTAATTGTCACATAATAAGAGGCAAAATGGTAAGAATAACCCATATAGTAATCCTACTCTGGCCATGACTATAATCATACTTTTAGAGTATTCACGATACGAGCTACCTCCATATCAAAAACACATTTTAAGACCATTGGCCTTGGACATTGGAGTAAAAAATAGGCTTTGGAATCGTAACGAGGGACAGAAGGGCTTACAGAGGAAGCATTCGTCTTTTCTAGTTAAGGAAAATAAAACTTGAGCTCTAGATGAAAATTTTTTCTCCGTGGACAGTTTTACCATGGACTATAAGCGCTGTTGAAACTGAAGGCAGAGGCGGAGTAGGTCTAAGAATAAAATTACTAATATTCAATGTTTCCCTAACATACTTTCTACACTTAAACAATTTTTTTTTTTAAATGCATAGACATGGCCTTCCGACACAGATAATTATACATATTCTTATAGGCCTTGAACTACTGACAAGAAGATATAGAGTAAAATCCTTGTAAAGCCTAAAAAAATTCCCTTTTCATCGCTTATGGCAATCTTGAGCTATGTACGGATTCAGTGGTCCTATCTATTTTGAAGTATGACACACTGATTTCATATGACAAGGTTCTAGGACACTTTGTTTGACTAAATATTAAAAGAAATCAAAAGAGTCTTATAATCTGACTTGGAATCGAAACTTTCCCATGGCTCATTAGTCAGACAAAAATTAAGTAGACAGAACTTACTATTGATAAAGAAAAAAATGGTAATTAGATGATGACACTTTAGCTTGCGCTTGATAAGCACTCTTATTTCCTGAAATAGTGTGAAAACAATCAGAAGCATCACTAACCATCAGCAAATTGTCTAAGACAATTAATGACAAAAAAATTATGAGTAATCGACGCATGCGTTATAGTAACTCAGGTGGGTAGAGAGTGAAAGAAGATTTACCCAAAATAACTTAATCGACAACAATATGTATCCGAAGCAGAATTTTGATTCAGCTGCCTAGGATTTAAATCCCTCATAAGGTTTAGTTCACAGGGATGCTATTGGACTATGTCCAAAACTTCTTTCAGAAATTCTATAGACGAGAGAAAAGATCTTCTAGAGGAGCTTTCAACTAAACTGATAACTAGGCCCACACAACTTAACTTAATCTCAATAAAAGTTGATTAAAGATCCCTTCCTCATTTCTACATAAATCACTTTGGCGTTGTATACAAGATGATTGCAGTATAAAGAATGGGGCCATCTCTGACATTTGTATCCTTTTAAGCATCTCTATCCTAGATCTTTTAGTATTTTAAATCCTATACTTCTTTGAATAAAAGAAAGTTTTACATAATCCAATAATATCCAGATTTCCACCACTGACGATCCTTTCAGTTTTATCAAACGGTGAGTCCTTGAATGTTGAGCTGAAGCATAAAGAAAGTACCATCTCGTTTAGAAGAGGAAGAACCATTTAATATGGAACGTTTTCACTTTCAATAACTGAATTGGGATCATTATTATTATGATTTTCCATTTCCAACTAAAATATAAATTATACTTTCAATATCTAAAGCTTTGTTTTGTAACGCAACAAAACGTTATCCAAAGAGTTGAAATCATCCTAGCCACCAAAATAAAAAATAATTTTCCTAGTGAGGTAGATTTGCTTTGTGACGATGCTCACGAGAACATAGGTTGAATACATTACAGCCTAGCTATAGTATCTATGCAAAAGTAACGCTGAACTTATTTTTGTGCACATATGAAACTGATTAACAAAACAAACCGAAGAAACTGAATTCAAAAAAAGTAATAATAGAGAGAAAAAAAACAATAAAGAAAAGGAAAAGGGATCATCGATGAAATCATTTAGGAGATCCACCTACAAACATACACCCAGGAGCAAAATTATACGTTGATAAATATGACAAAATTGTATAAATATACAAAAAGGAATGAACACCTAAAGAGAGAACCGAAAAACAAAGGAAAGAACCAGACAAAATAATATAAGGAAATTCCACATCAACAATCAGTTTTCAGTCACCCAGCGTGGTATGAGCACTTTAGAAATACTACCAGATATCTTAAACGAATGAAAAGAGCATGCGAAAGAGCTTTGCATGCGTCCAGTTTTTTGCTTTCTTAGCTTCAAAGCAAAATTTTTAAATTTAATCCCTTTTGACATAATTTAGGTTTCACTCACTCTCACTAGTAGAGTAAAAACAGTGCTTAGGCTACTTCCGTATGCTAAAAGTTCTTTACCACAACGTGCTAGCCTCGGATAAATCGCAACTGATACTTTTACGAGAGCCTTTGAGCTTTCCATACTTTTGTATATTATTATAGTTATTTGCAGTTCCGGTCAAAATAAATATAACTGGCTCAATCTTATTCCTAGCAGTATACCAAGTTTAAGGATTTCCCGGTCTATTACTGTAAAAGCTATCACGCTTGAAGTCACAAATGAAATATCGTCATTATTTGCTAACGCGATATCAGTCAAAAGCTAGCAAACAGCAGTTTCGTTACTTTGCCCAATCGTAAGGGGAATCCCTTTAAATTAAACATTCTGGCTTTAAATGAAAGCTGTGAGTGTATACATCAATTTTTATATTTATTAATGTTGATATTGAAGACGCAATTCTTTTGCTGAAAAATGGAGTATTCCTGACGTTGAGCCACAATTCCTAGATCCAGACTAGCCACCAATTGCACAAGCTCTTGATGCTTCTGATCTAAAAAATCCTCTGTAATAGACATCATCTTTAAACTCCTTATTACTAACTATTAATTTCTGCAAATCTATTTAATCTCCACTAAAAATCCATAAAAGCAAATTACTCGCAAGAGCCGCTTCGTTCCTGGATTAAAAATCCAAAGGGGATCACTTTTCATCAAAACAAAAAAAAACAGCCAGACAGTGCCTTTAAAGGATAAAAAAATCACCGGATACAAAGCTCCGCACCCCATGAATACTGGCAAGCAACTTAGTGTCTATATATCTTTATAAAAGCACAAATGATACACAAAACTGTCGTTAACTCATAAATAGATAGAATTTTCGACAAATCCACAAGTATTGGTGATTTTTTTTGTTTAATATATATGACTCTAGGAATTTGATTTCTAGGAAAGATTTAAACCTTTTATTTCACTAGTATTTAAGTGAAGAAACCTTATTACGTAAATGATTTTGAAACAAATTTTAAACTTTGTTATTTCTTGAAAATGGGACTTACTGATAATGTACTAACTGGCCCCAAGTCATGAAAATACGCCGTGGATTAAACTGGTCTTTGGTAGACCACCTTGGACTAGCACCCAAACCATCCACATAGATATGTTTACTGTATCCCCCTGCAATTTACGAGGTATCAAGGCCAATTTTAACCCGTTCCTTTATTTGATGAACTACTTCAAACTATCTATTATTTATATAGTTCAGACCAATCGTAACAACAAAATACAGAACAATGAGGACACCGTAGACACATAAACCTAATTGTCGACCAAGTATGAAAAAGCAATAGGAAGGTACTGAAGTATGTTTCTCTGTTAATTCCCAGACCCTTATACCATCGATATAGGTTAGGATGTCCCTAGCTCACCGGGTGAAGAAGTTTGCTGAGGACACACTCCAGTGTGTTAGATTGCTTACTGCCTCGAATCCTTACTTGAATGTAACGAACACAAACCGTTGAAGACTGCCGATATCCTCCATGGGACTTCAGTGCTATCAACCTAGCTTCAATATTTCTTTGAATTTGATTTTCGCCATAGCCTAAACGAATAATCTAGGCTTGAATTCTTCTTTATAAATAAACCAGAGAAAAAATCAAACTAGAAGCTCAAACTTTCAGAGGGCCGTCTTGCCCTGATTTTGTGTAGAAATTTTGGAAATTCCTCTCTCAATAAAGCACAACTGCTGCTTTTCTCACAATAGAAATTAGAAGACCAGGATGAAATAGGAAACACCCTTGCCTCTTAGTAACGAAGAGTTTAATACCTTGATGGCCCTGTGAGAGCTCCAATAAAGTACCAGTATGCAAACTCGTTTATGCTTACTAAAAAAAGAAAATCCGAGCAAAACTAATTACATACAAGCAATGAATGATATCCAAGAAAATTAAGATATACTCTTTTTGATCGAATCTTGAAGACGCAGATTGTGTGATTCAATCCTAGACTCAGTATAGATAGAGACATGCTACCAAGCTTTAATTTTCTTCTGCAAAGAGAAAGTAAGAAAATGTCAAAGAGGCTTGTGACGTCTGAATAAACTTTGAGCTCCCTCCTAAATATCAAAAAAGGGACTCTCGCTTAAGAAAAATGAGAAAAGACAAAAGCTCCTGTTACGGCTTTGCTGAATCCCTAAGTATGGAAGTTAATAGAAAAAAATTCTTTATTTCTCTATCAAACCGATAAAGTCCTCAATTGTTTGAGATTTTCCATTTCTAAATTATACTGTACTCTGCTGCCTCTTGTTTGAAAAATTCCGCTGGGTATGATATCATAGCTAATGTTATCCTTAAGCCCTTCCAATTCAATCAGCTGAATCCTTATCATTACTTTTCAGGATATGTTTTCGATTGGGAGCCTTTCTATACACATGAAATTTCCTACATTTAAATTATATATATAGTGAAAATGATGATCTAACAAACATCCAAAAAAAAATTTAGAATAATTTTTTTTATATTCTACTACTTTTAGCTGATTTCAATAGTATCCGAGGCTGGAAAAGGCGATTCAAAATTTCAGAGATTAATTTTCAAAAAAGCCGATTTGAGGCGCATAATTTGACAAATAAGAAGTATAGAAATTTCTAGAAAGCCCTGGTCGAGAAGACCCCATGCGTGCCAATATTGTCCATCATGTGTGCCAATTTATATATATATTTATATATATATATATGTATATATATATATATATATATATATATATATATATATATATATATATATATATATATATATATATATTATATATATATACTACTACTACTACTACTAATGCTACTACTAAAAGTTCACCGTAGAACCAAGCCAACTGAGGCCACCGTGATTCCGCATGGTCCTCCTCTAGTCCAATCTATTCAAAGCCTTCCTCTTTACCAACTGTAAAAAGTTCCCGTTTCCTTTAAATATTTATTTATGACATTCACCCACCCCAGACGAGGACAACTTGCTTTGCTTTTAGCCCAAAACGGTTGGCCAACAAGGAGAATCTTCGGCAATCTGTCATACTTTATCCACAGGACGTGCCCTAGCCATCCCAACCTTTCTTTGTTTATAGCCATAGAATAGGGATTAAACCAGATTTTTCGCTCCGCCTACTGTTTGAAATAAGGTCAGTTATCCGGGTACCAAGTACGATCCGTAGGATACTTCTCAGGAAAATATCTAGCAAATCTTCATCCACTTTTCGGAGCGCCTATGCTTCACAGCCTATTTGACCATTGTCATCACTGTAGCTTCTATATTCCAATCTTGGTTTGTTGACTTATCTTCTTATTCTTCTAAAAAAAATTTTACTGTAAAAAAAAAAACCCTGAAATTTTTCCATTTTACTTTCGATATCTTCACTCCTCCCTCAGTCCTTATTATTAATACTACCAAGGTAAGTGAAGCTGCCCACCCGATTAATCTTTTCATTACCCGACGTCATCTCTTTATCTCACTTATTCCTAGCCTTAGTAACTTAGTCTTTTTAACATTAATTTAAAAACCTATTCCAGCACCATGAACTCGCGAAGCTCTAAAAGTTCATTCAATTTGTTCAAACTTACATCCATGATGCTTACATCATGAGCTTAATCTAAGTCTAAGGGAGTTGTTCCTCCCCTTTTGATTCAATCGTCTCCCATTGTCTTTGTTGTGCTCCTTCGACAAATTTGACCAATTCGACAAAGATAAATTCCATCAGAATGATTTATACAAAGAGGAAAAGAACACAACCCTGCTTAACTCCTGATTTAATACAAACCAGTTATTAATTATATTTCTTATCTTAACTGTAGCAGCGTAATTTTCATATATAGCAAAACCCACTTTAATGTATTTGTCTGATATCCATACAAGAATAAGACCTTGGCTAAAGCTTTTCTATCTACAGAATTGAAAGTTTACTTATAATCTATAAAATTGAGGACCCAAGGTGTTTGACAACTCAGGCACTTTTCAGTGATTGACCTAAGAACGAATATTTGGTTGACACATCCTCTACCTTTTTTAAAACCGCACTGTTCTCTCTTAAAACTTTGTCTACAGCATTTCTCGATATAAAAAGAATCAACAGACAAATGCCTTGATAATTGCAAAACTTACTCTTATCACCATTCTTATACAGTGGTTTAATTAAGGTTTTCCTATGATTGTTTTGTATTTTTCCTTTTTCAAAAATCATATTTACAATCTTTAGTAGCTTATTTCTAACCTCAGACCCACTTTATTTAAGAAACTGATTTACCACACTATCAGCAATTGGAGGCTATTATTTTTTAATTCTTTAGTGCCGACACTAATTTTCTTCACAAAACAAATCTTCCTTCACATCTAAGGTATCACAAGAATATCCTCTATATCCTTTTCTGAATCTCTATATCGGCTTCAGACATTTTCAAAATGTTCTGCCGGTCTCTCTTTGACTCTTTCCTTGTCACTAATTGTGGCACCATTCCTATCTAAACTGGGACACATTCATATTGACTATTTCCTCTAAATTCTTAGAGGGAAAATATTCTGTTGATATATGTATATATATATATATATATATATATATATATAATATATATATATATATATATATATATATATATATATATATGTAGGTAGGTAGGTAGGTAAGTTTATTTATCCACA